>NC_088236.1:18713863-18736363 GCF_036934945.1 Oncorhynchus masou masou | reverse complement strand
TCATACGAGTGGCCAGTGGCTACCTGCTCATGGTGAGACTGACAACACACACCTGGGGCTCAACACACTTAATCAACTATACCTCTGTGTGTGTGTGTGTGTGTGTGTGTGTGTGTGTGTGTGTGTGTGTGTGTGTGTGTGTGTGTGTGTGTGTGTGTGTGTGTGTGTGTGTGTGTGTGTGTGTGGCAAGTGTGTGTGTGCATGTGTGTGTGAGCATTAACATGCTCTCTCTCTCTGTGTAGTTGGCCTATGCCTGTCTGACCATGCTACGCTGGGACTGTGCTAAGTCTCAGGGAGCTGTTGGACTGGCTGGTGTCCTCTTGGTGGCGCTGTCTGTGGCTGCAGGCCTGGGGCTCTGCTCTCTGCTGGGCATATCTTTCAACGCTGCCACCACACAGGTAGCACACACACACAGGCTAACGCACCCACACAACATACAACACACACACCCACAACACACACACACACACACACACACAGGTGACATACACTACCTTTGGGGTCACTTAGAAATGTCCCTGTTTTCCATGAAAACATACATGAAATGAGTTGCAAAATGAATAGGAAATATAGTCAAGACGTTGACAAGGTTATAATGATTTTTAATTGAAATAATTATTGTGTCCTTCAAACTTTACTTTTGTCAAAGAATCCTCCATTTGCAATATTTACAGCCTTGCAGACCTTTGGCATTCTAGTTGTCAATTTGTTGAGGTAATTTAAAGAGATTTTGCCCCATGCTTCCTGAAGCACCTCCCACAAGTTGGATTGGCTTGATGGGCACTTCTTACATACCAAACGGTCAAGCTGCTCCCACAACAGCTCAATAGGGTTGAGATCCGGTGACTGTGCTGGCCACTCCATTATAGACAGAATACCAGCTGACTGCTCCTTCCCTAAATAGTTCTTGCATAGTTTGTAGCTGTGCTCTGGGTCATTGTCCTGTTGTAGGAGGAAATTGTATCCAATTAAGCACCGTCCACAGGGTATGGCATGGCGTTGCAAAATGAGGTGATAGCCTTCCTTCTTCAAGATCCCTTTTAACATGTTCAAATCTCCCACTTTACCACCACCAAAGCACCCCAGACCATCACATTGCCTCCACCATGCTTGACAGATGGCCTCAAGCACTCCTCTAGCATCTTTTCTTTTTTTTCTGCGTCTCATGAATGTTCTTCTTTGTGATCCGAACACCTCAAACTGTCCATAACACTTTTTTCCAATCTTCCTCTGTCCAGTGTCTGTGTTCTTTTGCCCATCTTATTTTTTTATTTTTATTGGCCAGTCTGAGATATTGCTTTTTCTTTGTAACTCTGCCTAGAAGACCAGCTTCCCGTAGTCGCCTCCTCACTGTTGACGCTGAGACTGGTGTTTTGTGGGTACTATTTAATGAAGCTGCCAGTTGAGGACTTGTGAGGCGTCTATTTCTCAAACTAGACACTCTAATGTACTTTTCTTCTTGCTCAGTTGTACACCGGGGCCTCCCACTCCTCTTTATATTCTGTTTAGAGCCAGTTTGTGCTGTTCTGTGAAGGGAGTAGTACAGTTGTGGCCAAAAGTTTTGAGAATGACACAAATATTAATTTTCACATAGTTTGCTGCTTCAGTGTCTTTAGATATTTTTGTCAGATGTTACTATGGAATACTGAAGTATAATTACAAGCATTTCAGAAGTGTCAAAGGCAATTGACAATTACATGAAGTTGATGCAAAGAGTCAATATTTGCAAAGTCAATATCCGCCCTGGCATGCTGTCAATTAACTTCTGGGCCACATCCTGACTGATGGCAGCCCATTCTTGCATAATCAATGATTGGAGTTTGTCAGAATTTATTGGTTTTTGTTTGTCCACCCGCCTCTTGAGGATTGACCACAAGTCCTCAATTGGATTAAGGTCTGGGGAGTTTCCTGGCCATGGACCCAAAATATTGATGTTTTGTTCCCCAAGCCACTTAGTTATCACTTTTGCCTTATGGCAAGGTCCGCCATCATGCTGGAAAATACAATGTTCGTCACCAAACTGTTCCTGGATGGTTGGGAGAAGTTGCATTCGGAGGATGTGTTGGTAACATGCTTTATTCATGGCTGTGTTCTTACGCAAAAATGTGAGTGAGCCCACTCTCTTGGCTGAGAAGCAACCCCACACATGAATGGTCTCAGGATGTTTTACTGTTGGCATGACACAAGACTGATGGTAGTGCTCACCTTGTCTTCTCCGGACAAGCTTTTTTTCCGGATGTCCCAAACAATTGGAAAGGGGATTCATCAGAGAAAAGGACTTTACCCCAGTCCTCAGCAGTCCAATCCCTATACCTTTTGCAGAATATCAGTCTGTCGCTGATGTTTTTCCTGGAGAGAAGTGGCTTCTTTGCTGCCCTTCTTGACACCAGGCCATCCTCCAAAAGTATTCGCCTCACTGTGCATGCAGATGCACTCACACCTGCCTGCTGCCATTCCTGAGCAAGCTCTGTACTGGTGGTGCCCCGATCCCGCAGCTGAATCAATTTTAGGAGATGGTCCTGGCGCTTGCTGGAATTTCTTGGGCGCCCTGAAGCCTTCTTCACAACAATTGAACCGCTCTTCTTGAAGTTACCGATAAATGGTTGATTTAGGTGCACTATTAACGGCAGCAATATCCTTGCCTCTGAAGCTCGTTTTGTGCAAGCAATAATGACGGCACGTGTTTCCTTGCAGGTAACCATGGTTGACAGAGGAAGAACAATGATTCCATCCACCACCCTCATTTTGAAGCTTCCAGTCTGTTATTCGAACTCAATCAGCATGACAGAGTAATCTCCAGCCTTGTCCTCATCAAAACTCACACCTGTGTTAACTAGAGAATTACTGACATGATGTCAGCTGGTCCTTTTGTGGCAGGGCTGAAATGCAGTGGAAATTTATTTGGGGGATTCAGTTAATTTGCATGGCAAAGAGGGACTTTGCAATTAATTGCAATTCATCTGATCACTCTTCATAACATTCTGGAGGTTATGCAAATTGCCATCATACAAACTGAGGCAGCAGACTTTGTGAAAATTAATATTAGTGTCATTCTCAACTTTTGGCCACGACTGTACACAGCGTTGTACGAGATCTTCAGTTTCTTGGCAATTTCTTGAATGGAATAGCCTTAATTTCTTAGAACAAGAACAGACTGACGAGTTTCAGAAGGCCATTTTGCGCCTGTAATCGAATCCACAAATGCCGATGCTCCAGATACTCAACTAGTCTAAGGAAGGCTAGTTTTATTGCTTCTTTAATCAGGTTTCAGTACGCCTATGTAGATATTCCATTTAAAAAATCTACGGTTTCTAGCTACAATAGTAATTTACAACATTAACAATGTCTACACATATTTCTGATCAATTTGATGTCATTTTAATGGACAAAAAAATGATATTTCTAAAAGAATGATATTTCTAAATGACCCCAAACTTTTGATGTGTTACCGACACTACCGTTCAATCAGTCGAAGGTTACAAACTCTGCCTCCTGCACATACTGTATTTCCGACTTCGGTAACACATCACACACAGCCTGACTAACTGGTGTGCGTGTGTGTTTCAGGTGCTTCCGTTCCTGGCACTAGGTGTAGGTGTGGATGATGTGTTTCTCCTGGCCCATGCCTTCAGTGAGACGGGACAGAACAAGAGGATCCCATTTGAGGTGAGACACAACAACAACACTATGCTTCCACACCACACTGATCACTGTGGGCATGGCTTCTTCAACCCCTGCCTGCAGGGACTAGTCTGAGAACTAATCTGCGACCAGTTTTGTCTTATTTAAAGCATAATGAATATGATTGTATGAACAGGGGGAACCTGATCCTAGATCAGCCCTCTAAGATACTTTTTTAGATATGGGCTCTGGGCAAGATTGAAAATAAACCTACCTTCCCTCTCTCCCTCTCTCCCTCTCTCCCTCTCTCTGTCTCCCCCTCCTTTTATCCCTCACCGAGACGAATGTGTCTGAGCCTGTCTGTGCCTGTGATGCAACATCAGACGCACACACACGCACAAAAATACACACACACATACACACACACACAGCCAGATATTCAAATGTCTGTAGGAGCGTACTTTGTATACACTAATGCATAGGATGTGGGCTCTTGAGGTCTGGGGTACGAAAACGGTTTGTAGAGTGTGTGTGTGCCTGCTTGTGTGTGTGTGTTCCTGCGTGTGTGTGCCTGCGTGTGTGTGTGTGCCTGCGTGTTCCTGCATGTGTGTGTGTGTGTGTGTTTCTGTGTAGAAGGGGAAACACAGACACGTATTTACTTGTTTTTATTTCCCCCCTGATCTCTTTCCTCTCTCCCCAGATGAACAGTAAACAGAGATGAACCTGATATCTTTCCTCTCTCCCCAGATGAACAGTAAACAGAGATGAACCTGATATCTTTCCTCTCTCCCCAGATGAACAGTAAACAGAGATGAACCTGATCTCTTTCCTCTCTCCCCAGATGAAAATTAAACAGAGATAAACAGATGAGATGAATGAACCTGATCTCTTTCCCCAGATGAACAGTAAACAGAGATGAACCTGATCTCTCTCCCTCCCAGATGAAAATTAAACAGAGATGAACCTGATCTCTTTCCCCTCTCCCAGATGAAAAATAAACAGAGATGAACCTGATCTCTTTCCCCTCTCCCAGATGAACAGTAAACAGAGATGAACCTGATCTCTTTCCTCTCTCCCCAGATGAACAGTAAACAGAGATGAACCTGATCAGTAAACTTTCCTCTCTCCCCAGATGAACAGTAAACAGAGATGAACCTGATCTCTTTCCTCTCTCCCCAGATGAACAGTAAACAGAGATGAACCTGATATCTTTCCCCTCTCCCAGATGAACAGTAAACAGAGATGAACCTGATATCTTTCCTCTCTCCCCAGATGAACAGTAAACAGAGATGAACCTGATCTCTTTCCTCTCTCCCCAGATGAACAGTAAACAGAGATGAACCTGATCTCTTTCCTCTCTCCCCAGATGAACAGTAAACAGAGATGAACCTGATCTCTTTCCCCTCTCCCAGATGAACAGTAAACAGAGATGAACCTGATATCTTTCCTCTCTCCCCAGATGAACAGTAAACAGAGATGAACCTGATATCTTTCCTCTCTCCCCAGATGAACAGTAAACAGAGATGAACCTGATATCTTTCCTCTCTCCCCAGATGAACAGTAAACAGAGATGAACCTGATCTCTTTCCTCTCTCCCCAGATGAACAGTAAACAGAGATGAACCTGATCTCTTTCCTCTCTCCCCAGATGAACAGTAAACAGAGATGAACCTGATATCTTTCCTCTCTCCCCAGATGAACAGTAAACAGAGATGAACCTGATATCTTTCCTCTCTCCCCAGATGAACAGTAAACAGAGATGAACCTGATCTCTTTCCTCTCTCCCCAGATGAACAATAAACAGAGATGAACCTGATATCTTTCCTCTCTCCCCAGATGAACAGTAAACAGAGATGAACCTGATCTCTTATGTCTGCCAAGTCCTCAACACTCCACATGCGCTAGCGTTGGGTGACGTCAACCTTTGTCCTGTCATGATGATGTACTCATGAAACATTGTGATATATGATAGCCCTCTATTGGCTCCAATATCTATATATTTTTCATTTTGCGCTGCTTTGGTGGAATTCTCTGCTCTGTCTATCTTAAATTCCTCTTGCGTTCTGCATATAACATATTTATTGAAATAGGCTAAAGCAAACAGTAGGGATAGGCCAGTTACTAGGAACGCCACCCACGTGGTATTTACTGTGCGGCACCAGCCATGTACCAAATAGCCTAAACCATCGTCTGTCACATCACGATGTCGTCACCGTCAAAAGGTTGGCTGTCTATCATCGTCCATCGTCCACAAACATAGTGTGAGTGTGTTTCTGCGTAGCTCCATTCGGGCAGATAGGGCTAAGACGGGATGAACTGTGTTTTGTGCGTGCAGAACTTTAGTGAGATGTGTGTGAGCATCGTGTTTTTGATCATAGCGTGTGTATAATAACTGTTAACCCAGAAGTCAAATCTAGTGTGATTAACTACTGTGTTCATACATGTTAAAAATGAAGGTTTCCACCCTCGCAAAAGGAAACTCTCAACCAAAGAGTGGGTAGAAAGTTGTTTTCTTTCCTCTAAAAAGCCACACAAGCTGCTTGCAGTCTTTGTACTCATGAGCTTAGTAAGGTGTCATGGAGAGATAAGAGCAATGTATTCCATTCCTAAACACAACCCTACGAAACACCTGAGGCAGACACCTGTCATATATCTTAATCCAATCAAACACTTGCCTTGAGATCAAGTTGGAAGTTGGAACATACTAAGATGTGTTGCAGCTGTTGATATCTCCCTCCAAATGCTCTGCAATATATTTTATTATCATATCATTGGCGTCATGATGTATCTCCTCTTGCAATGTGTTGTGTTTTGTAGCCCTCTATCTGAACAGGTTGAAATTCTAAGGGATTTCTCTGTCTTCATCTCTCTTTATCTTTATCTCTCTCTCTCTTTATCTTTATCTCTCTCCCTCTTTATCTTTATCTCTCTCTTTCTCGCTCTCTCTCTCTCTCTCTTTATCTTTATCTCTCTCTCTTTATCTTTATCTCTCTCTTTCTCACTCTCTCTCTCTCTCTTTATCTCTCTCTTTATCTCTCACTTTAACTCTTTCTCTCTCTCTCTCTCTCTCTCTCTCTCTCTCTCTCTCTCTCTCTCTCTCTCTCCTCTCTCTCTCGCTTTCTCTCTCTTTCTCTCTTTCTCTCTCTTTCTCTCTCTCTCTGTGTGTAGGACCGTACAGGGGAGTGTTTGAAGAGGACAGGGGCTAGTGTTGCTCTCACCTCCATCAGTAACGTCACTGCTTTCTTCATGGCAGCTCTCATCCCTATACCTGCCCTACGCGCCTTTTCTCTGCAGGTACCTGTGTGTGTGTGTGGTTGTGCTGCAGATGTGTGTGTGTGGTTGTGCTTGTGGTTGTGCTGCAGGTGTGTGTGGTTGTGCTTGTGGTTGTGGTGCAGGTGTGTGTGTGTGGTTGTGCTCATGGTTGTGTTGCTGGTGTGTGTGTGTGTGGTTGTGCTCATGGTTGTGTTGCAGGTGTGTGTGTGGTTGTGTTGCACGTGTGTGTGTGTGTGTGTGTGTGAGTGTGAGTGTGAGTGTGAGTGTGAGTGTGTGTGTGTGTGTGTGTGTGTGTGTGTGTGTGTGTGTGTGTGTGTTTGTCTGGAGCTTTTTATTGACTTCATTCATCAAACTGAAATTTAGACCCTTTTTGTGACCTGATTGGTGATGGGCCCAATATCTGTCCCCCGAACCCAATCCTCTTCCTGGGGTCCAGCACAATGAAGGCAGTTTATAGTATTTTAAAAACATTACAATATATTCACAGATTTCATAACACACTGTGTGTCCTCAGGCCCCTACTCCACCACTACCACATATCTACAGTACTAAATCCATGTGTACGTGTGTGTATAGTGCGTATGTTATTGTGTGTGTGTGTGTACGTGTCTGTATAGTGCATATGTTATCATGTGTGTGTGTGTGTGTATGCTTGTCTGTGCCTGTATTTGTGTTGCTTCACAGTCCCCACTGTTGCATAAGGTGTTTTTTTCTGTTTTTTAAATCTAATTTTACTGCTTGCATCAGTAACTTGATGTGGAATAGAGTTCCATGTAGTCATGGCTCTATGTAGTACTGTGAGGCTACCATAGTCTGTTCTGGACTTGGGGACTGTGAAGAGACCTCTTGTGGCATGTCTTGTGGGGTATGCATGAGTGTCCAAGCTGTGCGCCAGTAGTTCAAACAGACAGTTACGTGCATTCAACATGTCAATACCTCTCATAAACACAAGTAATGATGAAGTCAATCTCTCCTCCATGTTGAGTCAAGAGATTGACATGCATATTATAAAAATGATCTCTCTGTGTACATCCAAGGGCCAGCCGTGCTCATTTCTGAGCCAATTGCAAAGTCCCTTTTTGTGGCACCTGACCACACGACTGAACAGTAGTCCAGCTGCGACAAAACTTGGGCCTGTAGGACCTGCCTTGTTGATAGTGTTGGTAATACCCTGTTATGGCTAGGGGTTCCGCTAGGGGTTCCCCTCGACAACATCCGCTGAAATGGCAGAGCGCAAAATTCATTCAAAAAAATATATATTTAACTTTCATACATTCACAAGTGCATACACCAAATTAAAGCTTAACTTCTTGTTAAGAAGGCAGATCAGAGCTTTATTATGGACAGACTTCTCCCCATTTTAGATACTGTTGTATCAAAATGTTTTTGACCATGACAGTTTACAATCCAGATTTAATCCAAGCAGTTTAGCCACCTCGACTTGCTCAATTTCCACATTATTACAAGATTTAGTTGGGTTTAGTGAAATATTTGTCACAAATACAATGCTTTTAGTTTTAGAAATATTTAGGAGTAACTTTTTCCTTGCCACCCACTCTTGAACCAAGTGCAACTCTTTGTTAACCTCTTGGAACTCTAGGGGCAGTATTTCATTTTTGGATAAAAAAGCGTTCCCGTTTTAAACAAGATATTTTGTCACGAAAAGATGCTCGACTATGCATATAATTGACAGCTTTGGAAAGAAAACACTCTGACGTTTCCAAAACTGCAAAGATATTATCTGTGAGTGCCACAGAACGAAGAGTGCCACAGAACGAACAGGCGAAACCACGATGAAACTTCACAACAAAGGTTTTGAAGCGCTGTTTTCCAATGTCTCCTTATATGGCTGTGAATGGGCAAGGAGAAAGCCTACAATTTCTGCCGTTTCCCCAAGGTGTTTGCAGCATTGTGACGTAATTGTAGGCATATCATTGGAAGATTGACCATAAGAGACCACATTTACCAGGTGTCCGCCCGGTGTCCTGCGTCGAAATTGGTGCGTAGACTTCAGCTGCAAGTATTTTTCCATGTGATTGAGAGGAGAAAGCAGACTTCCACGAACGATATATCAATGAAGAGATATGTGAAAAACACCTTGAGGATTGAGGCTATAAATAGGATCCCGGATACGGGATTGCTCGTCGCATGAAGTTAAATGTTGCGGTCATTTCAGTCGCTGTAGTAGCTGACGTGTATAGTGTTGAGTCATTTGCATACATAGACACACTGGCTTTACTCAAAGCCTGTGGCATGTCATTGGTAAAGATTGAAAAATGTAATGGGCCAAGACAGCTGCCCTGGGGAATTCCTAATTCTACCTGGATTATGTTGGAGAGGGTGTTCTTTAATGGAATCCTCTCCAACATAATCCAGGTAGCGAGGTGGTTAAAGGGGCAATCTGCAGTTGCTACATCAATTTTTGGAATCATGTTCTGGGTAAAAAAATCTCATTTTGTCTGTCATAGTTAAAGTGTACCTATGATGAAAATTACAGGCCTCTCTCATCTTTTTAGGTGGGAGAACTTACACAATTGGTGGCTGACTAAATACTTTTTTGCCCCACTGTATATGAAAAATAAAATTTAGAAATGTCTCATTTTTTTATATATTTTTTTACTTTTATTTAACTAGGCAAGTCAGTTAAGAACAAATTCTTATTTTCAATGATGGCCTAGGAACAATGGGTTAACTGCCTGTTCAGGGGCAGAATGACAGACTTGTACCTTGTCAGCTCGAGGATTTGAACTTGCAACCTTTTGGTTACTAGTCCAACACTCTAACCACTAGGCTACCCTGCCGCCCCACCTCATGAGTTCAGTTCAGCTGTCGTACCTTATCAGAACCCAAAATACAATATTATTTTACTTCAATGTTTGTAAACAATGTACATGTAAACAAACACTGTATAGCCTCAAAACATGGTCAAAACTATAATTGTTTTATATTGGATGGTCAGTCCTTGCATCCATAGCTCTTTCTATGCATTTGAGAGTGGTTACATTCCTCGGGTCCCATCCCTCAACTTTTTACTGCAACAGTGGCAGGGGGCTTTAACTTCGTTATGGTTGTTTGTTATGGGGGGGGTTCTGATTTGACTCACATCTGTCATTAATCTGTGACGAGAGGGAGGGGGGTAGACAGAGAGAGACATAGAGAGGGGGGGAGAGGCGGGGGGAGTGTTAGAAGGGAAACAGTTATGTGTGTTTGAGAGATCAGTCTTTTCTTCTTCTCCTCTCTCTTCTCTTCTCTCTCTCTCTCTCAACTGTGTGTGTGGTGGAGTACCTTAACACACACACAGCTGTTTTACCTCTGACCCCAGGAAGAGGTAGCTGAGTTCTTGTGCCATTGCCCTGACAACAAGCCCAGCTGCATGCTACACATACCACGCCACAGACATGTCTGGCATACACAGTTGAATCTGGTAATGAACGGTGTGGCTGTTGAACAAGTTGAGGAGACTAAATTACTTGGCGTTACCTTAGATTGTAAACTGTCAAACATATAGATGTAATAGTGGTAAAAATGGGGAGAAGTCTGGCTGTAATAAAGAGATGCTCTGCTGTTGTTTGACACCACACTCCAAACGCAAGTCCTTCAGGCTCTAGTTTTGTCTTATCTTGATTATTGTCCAGTCGTGTGGTCCAGTGCTGCAAGGAAAGACCTAGTTAAGCTGCAGCTGGTCCAGATCAGAGCGACACGTTTTGCTATTAATTGTAATCAGAGGGCTAATATAAATACTATGCTGCCAGTCTCTCTTGGCTAAGAGTTGAGGAGAGACTGACTGCATCACTTCTTCTTGTTATAAGACGCATTAACGTGTCGAAAATCCCAAATTGTTTGCATAGTCAACTTACACACAGCTCTGACACACACACTTATCCCACCAGACATGCCACCAGGGGTCTTTTCACA
The DNA here is from genome assembly GCF_036934945.1 of Oncorhynchus masou masou. Classification (NCBI taxonomy): domain Eukaryota; kingdom Metazoa; phylum Chordata; class Actinopteri; order Salmoniformes; family Salmonidae; genus Oncorhynchus; species Oncorhynchus masou. The sequence goes on along the minus strand of NC_088236.1, from coordinate 18,725,555 downwards.
GTCCCCAAATCCAGAACAAATTCAAGAAAGCGTACAGTATTATATAGAGCCCTTATTGCATGGAACTTCCTTCCATCTCATATTGCTCAAATAAACAGCAAACCTGGTTTAAAAAAACAGATAAAGCAACACCTCGCAACACCTCGCGGAGTAACGCCTCTCCCCAATTTGACCTAGATAGTTTCTGTGTATGTATTGACATGTAGGCTGTGTGCCTTTTAAAACATCTAAGTAGTTCTGTCTGTTCTTGTCTATTGATGTTCTGTATTATGTCATTCTGTATTATGTTTCATGTTTTGTGTGGACCCCAGGAATGGGGATCCTAATAAAATGCAAAATACACAACTCACACACACACACTCACACACACTCACTCATACACACACACACTCACTCAAACACACACTCAATCATACACACACTCTCACTTACACTCACTCTCTCCTGATACAGGCCAGACGTTACTCTACTCTCACAGTGAAGCCAATATTAGTATGTGTGGACAGATGGCTTTAGTACAGGGGTCTGTCAAACATGATCTACTTACCCCAAAGGTCTGATTGAACCAGGACACACACACACACACACACACACACACACACACACACATAACACTTGTTCACAAACCCAAGCTATATGAGCCCACTTACCTGACACACATATTTGTGCGCTCACATATGCATGTACAGTGTCTTCAGAAAGTATTCACACCCCACTAAAGAGATAAAGATACCCCACTAAAGAGATAAAGGACATGTGATGTGTTGTAGGTCTTTCTCCCTCTCCTCCTCTGCCTTTCTCTCTTTTTCTCTCTCTCCGTCTTTCTCTCTTTTTCTCTCTTTTTCTCTCCTTCTCTCTCTCTCTCTCTCTCTCTCTCTCTCTCTCTCACTCTCTCTCTCTCTGCCTTTCTCTTCTTTTTCTCTCTGTCTCTCTCCCTCTCTCTCTCTCTCCCTCTCTCTCTCTAAGGAGAGGAGGAATTGAGACTTTATAATGAGGTAAGGAATGAGTGAAGGAGGGGGAGCGGTGTGTATATTTGTGTGTGTGTGTCTGGTTGGTGTTAAGTCATGGTTACAGTGGGAGGGAATAGGATGCTGTAAATTGGCATTAGTGAGAACGTGTGTAGGGATGTGTGTATTTGTGTTGTCTGCGAGCCCTAGTGCCTGCTCATCACCTCAAGCCCTGCAGGCCTCTGTCTACCTGGGTGGTCTGGCACATACACAGGACTAGTGTGTGTGTTCAGTTGTCTGGCAGCCACACAGGATCCAGATTGTCTTCTGGGCAGGGACCCAGCCTAACCCCACCCTCGTCTCTCTACTCCTCTCACTCTGTCTCTCTATACTCACGCTCCCTTTCTCATTTTCTTTCCTCTAGGTCCACCTCTTACTCTCTTACACATGAAAAAATATTATAGTATACTATGATATACACTACGTTCAAAAGTTTGGGGTTACTTTTGAAATGTCCTTGTTTTTGAAAGAAAAGCACAAAAAAAGTCAATTAAAATAACATCAAATTGATCAGAAATACAGTGTAGACATTGTTGATGTTGTAAACGACTATTGTAGCTGGAAATGGCTGATTTGAATGGAATATCTACGTAGGCGTACACATCAAATCAAATTGTATTGGTCACATACACACGGTTAGCAGATGTTAATACGAGTGTAGCGAAATGCTTGTGCTTCTAGTTCCAACAGTGCAGTAATATCTAATCTAACATTTCCCCAACAACTACTTAATACACACAAATATAAAGGGATGAATGAGAATATGTACATGTAAGTATATGAATGAGCGATGGCCAAGCGGCATAGGCAAGGTGCTGTAGATGGTGTAAAATACAGTATATACATGTGATATGAGTAATGTAAGATGTGTAAACATTATTAAAGTGGCATTATTTAAAATGGCATTGTTTAAAGTGACTAGTGATCCATTTATTAAAGTGTCCAGTGATTGGGTCTCAATGTGGGCAGTAGCCACTCTGAGTTAGTGATTGCTGTTTAGCAGTCTGATGGCCTTGAGATAGAAGCTGTTTCTCAATCTCTCAGTTCTCAATCTCAGAGGCCCATCAGCAACCATCATTCCTGTGTTTCAATGGCACGTTGTGTTAGCTATTCCAAGTTTTTAATTTAAAAGACTAGTTGATCATCAGAAAACCCTTTTGTAATTATGTTAGCACATCTGAAAACTGTTGTCCTGATTAAAGAAGCAATAAAACTGGCCTTCTTTAAACTAGTTGAGTATCTGGAACATCAGCATTTGTAGGTTTGATTACAGGCTCAAAATAGCCAGAAACAGAGAACTTTCAGTCTATTCTCGTCAGTCTATTCTTGTTCTGAGAAATGAAGGCTATTCCATGTGAGAAATTGCCAGGAAGCTGAAGATCTCGTACACCGCTGTGTACTACTCCCTTCACAGAACAGCGCAAACTGGCTTTAACCAGAATAGAAAGACGAGTGGGAGGCCCCATTGCACAACTGAGCAAGAGGACAAGTACATTAGAGTGTCTAGTTTGAGAAACAGACGCCTCACAAGTCCTCAACTGGCAGCTTCATTAAATAGTACCCGCAAAACACCAGTCTCAACGTCAGCAGTGAAGAGGCGATTCTGGAATGCAGGCTTTCTAGGCTTGGTTGGGGAGGAGGACGCATGACTTTCAACCTTCGTCTCTCCTGAGCCCGTACGGGAGTTGTAGCGATGAGACAAGATAGTAGCTGCTAACAATTGGATACCACAAAATTGGGGAGAAAAAGGGGTAAAAATTCACACAAAAAAAGTATGACAATTGAGGACTTTTGTAATGGTGAATACAATGGAGGAACACAACTGATATGAATGTATAGTATAGGCCTAAATCAAACACTAAAACAAAGCTCTGTAATGGAAGGTCACAATATTGGAGATGTTGACTTAGGAGTTGGGTAATGTATTACACTAATGGGATGATTTAGAATTTTGTGCAGTAGTATTTACTAATGGCTACAAACAGTGAACACAATTGTACACATTTCTCTTCTGATTAAAACAATGTGTTAATATCCATAACAATGAATTTTGTATGCAATGATGACATTTGTATTTCATGTTTTGCAAAAGGTGGTCTAAGATATGAAGTCAGGTACAAAGGCAAGAAAATGATCAGAAGTATTGTAAATGTATTTGAGCATTTGATCATTGCTGTTTTGCTATAGATATGTTTCAACACAGATAAAAAACTGCTTGTACGTGATTGAGAAAAACTGTAATGACTGAAAGGTACTACAGTGTGTAGTGTATTCTACAGTATGATCGCGGCATACTGTAGTGTCCAGTTTAGCATTGTACAGTACACTACAACATTCTATAGTAAGCACTACACGATCGAGGGATACTGCAGTGTGAAGTATAGTATTCTACAGTATACTTCAGTTCGCTACTGTCACGTTGGCATGAAGGATCGGGAGACAGGCGCAGGAATGCGTAATAGTTTTTTTTATTAAGCCCAAATTACGGCATGCCGTGTAAAAGCACGGGGACAAAGAACAAACAAACACGTAACAAAAACACGGTCGAAACCCAAAACAAAAGAGTGAGGAGTCCCTAGTATAAATACACACATGCACAATGATTAACACACGGGACGAGACCCGTAATCATCTGCCCAAAACACACAACACAAGTACTCACACACACCTACGGGCATTGTAACAATAATCGACAGACAACGGAAACCAAAGGGCACACTTTGGTTTCAAGTACTAATCAGTGGGAATAGGGGACAGGTGTGCGTGATGAAAGTTCCGGAGGGATCCATGACAACTACAGAATACTATGAAGCCAAGTACTATAGTATTCTATAGTAGGCTGTAGTATTTTTTTATGTTGGTTAACTCACTTTATCTCTTACTTCAGTGTTATGATATGAAATATGTACACTTTGTGTGTGTATGTGGGTGTGCATGCCGGTGTATGTGTGTGTGTGTGTGTGTGTGTGTGTGTGTGTGTGTGTGTGTGTGTGTGTGTGTGTGTGTGTGTGTGTGTGTGTGTGTGTGTGTGTGTGTGTGTGTGCGTGTGTGTTTAGAGGGGCCGGTGCGATAAGGGTAGGGTTAGGAACAATATGAACTACCCCCTTCCACCTTCACATAGGTCATGGCAACCTGATGAGTTAATTTAACATCTTGTTCCCTGTATGTGTTCTCCCTGACCAGGCTGCGGTGGTGGTCGTGTTTAACTTTGCTATGGTGCTGCTCATCTTCCCTGCCATCCTCAGTATGGACCTGTATCGCAGAGAGGACCGGCGTTTTGACATTTTCTGCTGCTTCTACAGGTTACACACACAAACACACACACACTATGAGCTTGATTCAATCCGTAATGCTGAAGGGCTCCGCTACAGCATGATAGAAGTATAAAAGCAGTTTTTGTTAGCGGAGATTCATGGTAAACACTGCTTATGTCTGCTCAATCGGAAATTACCTTTACATTTCAATCGTGCTACAGCGCTGAACCTTGTGGCTGAAAAAGGTGTGTTGTGTGTTGTATTCGTCCATGTGATTACAGCTGAGTGTCTCTCTCTACCTTAAATCCCCTCACTGGTCTTTTAATTAGAGTTCAGAGTTTTCTTTCTGTCGGGTTTTCTGTCTGGCTGTCTGTTTACCCTTCTCTCTCTTTATTAAACATCACCTGCCTGTCTGTCGGCCTGACTTCCTGCCTATCTGCCTGTCTGTCTGCCTGTCTGCCTGCTTGCCTGTGCATGTTCAGCTGCTAAACACTCTCACCGAGGCACACGTTAAATACACTCACAGAGGCACACGTTAAATACACTCACAGAGGCACACGTTAAATACACTCACAGAGGCACACGTTAAATACACTCACAGAGGCACACGTTAAATACACTCACAGAGGCACACGTTAAATACACTCACAGAGGCACACGTTAAATACACTCACAGAGGCAAACATCTCCAGCCCCAGTGCTAACTGTCTTGTCTGTCTGCTTTTCTCATGCCAAGGTGCTAACTGTCTGTTTGTCTGTCTGACTGTCTGTTTGTTTCCAGCCACAGTGCTAACTGTCAGTCTGACTGTCTGTTTGTCTCCAGCCCCAGTGCTAACTGTCTGTCTGTCTTTCTGCTTGTCTCCAGCCCCAGTGCTAACTGTCTGTCTTTCTGTTTGTCTCCAACCCCAGTGCTAACTGTCTGTCTGACTGTCTGTTTGTTTCCAGCCTCAGTGATAACTGTCTGTCTGTCTTTCTGTTTGTTTCCAGCCCCAGTGCTAACTGTCTGTCTGTCTGTCTTTCTGCTTGTCTCCAGCCCCAGTGCTAACTGTCTGTCTTTCTGTTTGTCTCCAGCCCCAGTGCTAACTGTCTGTCTGACTGTCTGTTTGTTTCCAGCCTCAGTGATAACTGTCTGTCTGTCTTTCTGTTTGCCTCCAGCCCCAGTGCTAACTGTCTGTCTGACTGTCTGTTTGTCTCCAGCCCCAGTGCTAACTGTCTGTCTGTCTTTCTGTTTGTTTCCAGACCCAGTGCTAACTGTCTGTCTTTCTGTTTGACTCCAGCCCCAGTGCTAACTGTCTGTCTGTCTTTCTGTTTGTTTCCAGCCCCAGTGCTAACCGTCTGTCTGACTGTCTGTTTGTCTCCAGCCCCAGTGCTAACTGTCTGTCTGTCTTTCTGCTTGTCTCCAGCCCCAGTGCTAACTGTCTGTCTTTCTGTTTGTCTCCAGCCCCAGTGCTAACTGTCTGTCTGACTGTCTGTTTGTTTCCAGCCTCAGTGATAACTGTCTGTCTGTCTGTCTTTCTGTTTGTTTCCAGCCCCAGTGCTAACTGTCTGTCTGTCTGTCTGTCTGTCTGTCTGTCTGTCTGTCTGTCTGTCTGTCTGTCTGTCTGTCTGTCTGTCTGTTTGTTTCCAGCCCCAGTGCTAACTGTCTGTCTGTCTTTCTCTTTGTCTCCAGCCCCAGTGCTAACTGTCTGTCTGTCTGTCTGTCTGTCTGTCTGTCTGTCTGTCTGTCTGTCTGTCTTCAGCCCCAGTGCTATCTGTCTTTCTGTCTGTCTGTCTGTTTGACTCCAGCCCCAGTGCTAATGGTCTGTCTCTCTGTCTGTGTCCCTCCAGCCCTTGCGCTAACAGGGTGATCCAGATCGAGCCCCAGGTCCACGTGGACGGAGCGGACAGCAGTCGCTACAGCCCCCCTCCCCCCTCCTACCACACCACCCCTCCCACATACAGCAGCTCACCCCCGTCCTACAGCAGCCATGGTTTCTCCCAGCAGACTCAGATCACCATGCAGTCTACTGTCCAGTTGAGGACAGAGTACGACCCCAGGACTCAGGCCTTTTACACTACGGCCGAACCCAGATCGCAGATCTCCGTACAACCCTTCACACCCACACCTGTCGCCCCCGGCCCCTCCAACAATCCCAACACCAGTCACGGAAACAACAACCACCACAGCAACCATCTCAGCCGGAGTGGGAGTAGCAGTGGTCACGTCAACAACCACGGTAGCCGTGGTTCAGGCTCGGTCCCTTCTCCTCCCCAGTCATCCTCTGGCATCCCCACTGTCTCCCCCCAAGCGGGGGAAGTGCTGTGTGTGTCGGGGGAGAGGGCGAGCTCCACCAGGGATCTGCTGTCCCAGTTTGGAGGGGCCTCTCTGGGGCTGCGCTGTCTGGAACCCCATTGCTCCCGGTGGACCTTGGCCTCCTTTGCCGAGAAGCACTACGCCCCCTTCCTACTGCAGCCCACCACCAAGGTCCGTCTGTCTGTCTCTCTGTGTGTGTACGTGTTCCTCACTAGCAGTGGCTAACTCTCCCAGCCTGCTGAGTCAGAGCTAGTTAACCACAGAGCTAGCTCTGTTCCAGTACGTTCTATTATTCATATCTCTTAGGCATAGGGTGCCATTTTAGAAACGGTCACACCACGTAGCTACCACTATCAGGACCTGTTTTACTATCCCAGTTAGTGACCCATCTCAACACTCTAGCAAGTCTAATGTAGTGTCTGACTACCCGGCTTTCAGTCTGTGGTCAGTATCGGACTAAAAACACTTCTCTCTTCTCTCCTGGGTGGGCCCTTAACCTGACCTCCTGACCTGACTGACTCAGCCTGTAGTCAAACACTACATTAGTCTTGCTAGGGTGTTGAGATGGGTCACTAACTGGGATAGTAAAACAGGTCCTGATAGTGGTAGCTACGTGGTGTGACTGCTTCTAAAATGGCACCCTATTCCCTATATAGTGCACAACATTTCCACTTAACACTCATCTCCAGTTCACATTGGATGTTTCTGTGGTTGCTGGACATCAGTCTGTAAAGGACCACCCGTGTTTGGTGTAGTGCACTTATCTCCCTCAATCACCCCCCCCCCACCTCTCCCCCCCTTCCATCCCTCACTCCAGGTGGTGGTCATCCTGTTGTTCCTGGCCCTGCTGGTGGTCAGTCTGTACGGGACCACACGGGTGCGGGACGGGCTGGAGCTGACCGACATCGTTCCCAGGGAGACCAGCGAGTACGACTTCATCGGGGCCCAGTTCAAGTTCTTCTCCTTCTACAACATGTACGTGGTGACCCAGCGGGCGGAGTACTCCCAGGCCCAGCCACTGCTCTACCAGCTGCACCACAGCTTTAACACAGTCCGCTATGTCCTGAGAGAGGACGACGGACAGCTACCACGCATGTGGCTCCACTACTTCAGGGACTGGTTGCAAGGTGAGCCAGGAGGGGCGATACATATACAGCACATAGAAACATACAGGCTTTCACACACACACTTTGTCCTCATAAGCTGCAGTTGTTTTCCAGCAACATGAACTAAGCATAGAGGCTCTGTGAGGACAAGTACACGACACTAGTGAGGGTTGTACATGTATGTGTGTATATTCATCTGTGTCTGCGCGTGCATTTGTGTGTGCGTGTGTGGCTGGGAGGGAGCTGCAGAGTGGGTGAGTTATAGACAGCTGTGTTTAATATTGATTGGTGGGAGATGGCTGGACCAATTGGACCCAGACAGCGAGCAGGGGGAGACTTTACACCTTTCTGTCCCAGAAACAAGCTACTGGCCAGGTGGAGCAGACAGGGGAAGAGAACGAATGAAGTGGAGATAGAGAGCATGAAGGAGAGAAATTAAGAGGTAGAGAGAGATATTCTCAGCTAGTTCTACTTGAAAGAAAAAAACATGTCAGAGTTAAATACTGTGTTTGCCCTGCTCTTATACAAGTCACTAAGTAGCACGGTGTGTCCCAACGTCTTCTAACAAGGCATTTGGTGATGTCTCATAGTGTAGTGCGGGGGAGAAATGTGTGTAATTACACAATCATTATCCCTCTGTGTGTGTGTAGGGCTGAAACAGGGGCACATTGACTAATAAACTGTGGATTACTAGTCTCACAACTCAAACATTTGAAAGAGATTGAACACTTTCAACACTTTGTGCTGAGATTCCAGATCAAGCAGACACAAGCATGCAAACAAACCACAGCCATACACAGAGAGAAAGACAGAGAGAGACCTGCTGCTGGTGTTGTTGCTTACTGCAGAATTAGACATTCATCCACGTTCTCAAAACGTCAAATTTCAAAGTGTTTTTGTTTCTCCTGAATGGTTATCTCATTCTGAATGGTTAAGGTAAGGGTAAAGGTTTGGGATAGGGTTAAATGTAGGTGCTCATTCTGAATGGTTAAGGTAAGGGTAAAGGTTTGGGATAGGGTTAAATGTAGGTGCTCATTCTCTCATTCTGAATGGTTAAGGTAAGGGTAAAGGTTTGGGATAGGGTTAAATGTAGGTGCTCATTCTGAATGTCAAATGAGGGTTATAAAATGTAGGGAATGGTTAAGGTAAGGGTAAAGGTTTGGGATAGGGTTAAATGTAGGTACTCATTCTGAATGGTTAAGGTAAGGGTAAAGGTTTGGGATAGGGTTAAATGGGTTAAATGGTTAAGGTAAGAAAGGTTTGGGATAGGGTTAAATGTAGGTACATTCTGAATGGTTAAGGTAAGGGTAAAGGTTTGGGATAGGGTAGGGTTAAATGTATAGGGACTTCATTCTGAATGGTTAAGGTAACTCATTCTGAATGGTTAAGGTAAGGGTAAAGGTTTGGGGTTAAATAGGGTTAAATGTTTGGGGTAGGTACTCATTCTGAATGGTTAAAATAGCCATGTCCCTTAGTGGACGTAGTACATCCAATAGACCAGGTTGAAGAAGGTAAAGGCGATGGGGAATAGGGTTAAAATAGCCAGATGACGGTCTATGGCGTTGACCACTTGTCTTGATGGCGTTGACATCCGTAAATGATTTAGATGTCTGGGATCTTGACTTTTGAGCTGCTCTGGATAAGAGCCTCTTCAAATGGAATACCTAGGATAGGATAAGTAATCCTTGGTTAAGGTCACCCCCTTAAATGATTTAGATGCACTATTGTAAAGTGGCTGTTCCACTGGATGTCAGAAGGTGAATTCACCAATTTGTAAGTCGCTCATTCTGAATGGATAAGGGTAAAGGTTTGGGATAGGGTTAAATGTAGGTACTCATTCTGAATGGTTAAATGTGTAAAGGTTTGGGATAGGGTTAAATGGGATAGGTACTCATTCTGAATGGTTAAGGTAAGGGTAAAGGTTTTCTGAATGGAGGAAAAAGGTTTGGGATAGGGTTAAATGTAATATTCTGAATGGTTAAGGTAAGGGTAAAGGTTAGATTTTTTGAATGGTTAGTCTGATAACTCTGAGGAGGGTAAAGTTTGGGAAAAAATATATTGGGTATTGAGTTAGACCGAAAAAATACCCCATTTCATCAATCCCCAATCCTTGGGTAAAGCTGTACAGTGCAACATGAATGTCAATACAGACAATAGGCTGACTGGGGAGGTGATTACACACTGTCACAGTTAAGGTAAGGGTAAAGGTTTGGGATAGGGTTAAATGTAGGTACCTGCAATAAGAGCTACAACGCTAATATTCATGTAAACTATTCACAGTTTTGTTCTGTGGGTGTCACCGAGTAGATTGATTGCTACATTTCATTGCTTCACATTCCAACCTTTTTAACATTACCTAGTCTACATATTGCATGATTCCACCCATTGTAACCTTCTGCATCTCTTTCAGAGAGGTAATTTTATTTTGAAGGCAAACCTCAAATTCCACTACTGTGCATAATCCTTATTGTGGCTAGCTTTACAACACATAACCCAGTCAGGCCGAGTCTCACTAGTCGGATGAAGCTAGCTGGCTGCTTATAATGTTAGCTTTGGGAAACAGGGTTAAGTAGCTGGCTAGCTATTTATTTTCATGAACTGAAGTTCAATTTCAATAGGCGAACAATAAGCGGCAACCTAGCTAATACTTACTCACAAGGACTCTTAAATCTTAAATCCTTGCTAAGAATAGCTTTTGACATTATTGATCATAGTCTGCTGCTGAAAAAACACATGTGTTATGGCTTTACACCCCCTTCTATAATGTGGATGAAGAGTTACTTGTCAAAAGAACACACAGAGGGTGTTCTTTAATGGAAGCCTATCAAATATAATCCAGCTAGAATCAGGAGTTCCCCGGGTAGTTGTTTAGGCCCCTTGCTTTTTTCAATTTTTACTAACGACATGCCACTGACTTTGAGTAAAGCCAGAGTTCCTATGTATGCGGATGACTTAACAATATACACGTCAGCTTCTACAACGACTGAAATGACTGCAACATTCAAAAAAGAGATGCAGTTAGTTTCAGAGTGGGTGACAAGGAATAAGTTAGCCCTGTAAGGTTCTGCTTTTCTTTTCTTAGTCAACCTTGTGTTCTTTTTCTTTGTGGTCTTGAACATAGCCCTGTTTCTTGGTGTTCTTCATTTTTGTTCATTGATTTCACCTGTGTTAGTTTCTCACCGGGTCTCCTCAGCTCCCTATTTAGTTCAGTTCTTTCTGTTTGTAGGGTTGTGAGGTATTGTTTGTTTTTGACTGTCTACCTGTGTTTGACCATTGCCTGCCTGTGACCATGATTCCTGCCTTCTGTGAAGGCTTAATAAACATCTGCCGCGCACTGCGCGTGAATGTACACATTTTTCTCCCTGAGTATTCATTACAAGCCCTAAATATTTCTGAAACGAAAAGCATTGTATTTGAAACAAAACACTCACTAAACCCTAAACCTCAACTAAATCTTGAAATAAATAATGGGGAAATTGAGCAAGTTGAGATGATTAAACTGCTTGGACTAACACTAGATTGTAAACTGTCATGGTCAAAACTGCTGCAGTAGTAGCTGAGATGGGGAGAAGTCTGTCTTTAATAAAGCGATGCTCTGCCTTCTTAACAACACCATCAACAAGGCAGGTCATACAGGCCCTAGTTTTGTCACACTTTGACTACTGTTCAGTAGTGTGGTCAGGTGCCACAAATGACTTCGGAAAATTGAAATTGGCTCAGAACAGGGCAGCACGGCTGGCACTTGGATGTACACAGAAAGTTAATATTAATATGAATGCCAATCTCTCCTGGCTGAAAGTGGAGGAGAGATTGACTTCATCACGAGTTGTCTGTTTGAACTACTGGCACACAGCTTGGACACCCATGCATACCCCACAAGAGGTCTCTTCACAGTCCCCAAGTCCAGAACAGACTATGGGAGGCACATAGTACTACATAGAGCCATGACTACATGGAACTCTATTCCACATCAAGTAACTGACGCAAGCAGTAAAATTAGATTTAAAAACCAATTTTAAAAACACCTTTTAG
>NC_088236.1:18583863-18708863 GCF_036934945.1 Oncorhynchus masou masou | reverse complement strand
CCGTAGGCAGACATGGCTCCCAAGAGAAGACAGGCTCTGTGCACACTGCCCACAAAATGAGGTGGAAACTGAGCTGCACTTCCTAACCTCCTGCCAAATGTATGACCATATTAGAGACACATATTTCCCTCAGATTACACAGACCCACAAACCCATAATTGGAAAACAAACCCAATTTTGATAAACTCCCATATCTATTGGGTGAAATACCACAGTGTGCCACCACAGCAGCAAGATGTGTGACTTGCCACAAGAAAAGGGCAACCAGTGAAGAACAAACACCATTGTAAATACAACCCATATTTATGCTTATTTATTTTCCCTTTTGTAACTATTTGCACATAATATGACATTTGAAATGTCTTTATTCTTTTTTTGAACAGTGTTTACTGTTAATTGTTATTGTTTATGTCACTTTTGTTTATTATCTACTTCCCTTGCTTTGGCAATGTAAACTTATGTTTCCCATGACAATAAAGCCATTGGAGAGAGAGAGAGAGAGAGAGAGAGAGAGAGAGAGAGAGAGAGAGAGAGAGAGAGAGCAACAGAAAGGGAAATAAAAGGATTGGGAAAGAGAGGGAAAAGAGGGGAGAGGGGAAGGGAGCAAGCAAGGTAAGGTGAGAGAGAGAGAGGCTGCCTTTGCTACTGCTATCAAGAGCCCTTAATTATTTTTTAAAAAGAGCCCTTTTGTTCTCTGTCTGGATCCGACTGTGATATAGACATTCTGGGTATCCTTGGGGGTCAGGAGAAGCAAGCGCAGCAACATTTGTACAGATGCTGTGTTATTTTTATGCTTTACTTGATTTGCAGGGTGGCATTTTTCAGTGTTAACAGCAAGGCTAACTGTTACAGACGCACATAGGGACTCCAGCCAATTTTTGTATTGTTACGCTTACTTACCCCTGTGGGCTCTGTGGGGAGAAGTAGCTACAGTAGCTAGCTGATTCTGTTAGGGAATGGAGTTAACTTAGTTGTAAAATAAATGTGCTAGCTAGTTTGATGTGATGAAGAAGTGTGCTGTAATAGATGTAAAGTTCAGGAGCTAGCGACTAAGGCTTGAGCTATAGCCATGGGAGGGTAGCTAGCTACTAGCCTGCCCTGTTGTGGAAGTGAGGTAACCAAATATTTGTGTAGGGGAAATGAGGTAGAATTGTGAGAGAAAGTAGTGAGGGAATCTAGTAATCTCTCATAGGACTAGGAGGGAGCACACTGTAATCAGGGCTGTGCGCGCTAGCCTTTGCTCGCTAGTTCTGTTGGAGAGGTAGGCTGGTTCTCAACACGTAACATGCATGCTTTTTTGTTCTCACATCTGACCGCACCTGAAAAGCTGATTTGGCATTTCCATGTTTAAATTTAGGACTAATAATTCTGTGAAGCTCACCGAGAAATACGGGAATTTTCAGAAGGCACCAGTGTTTGACTGTTTACTTTTCTCTGGGTTGGAGAGAGGGAGAATGTTGTCGCTTATTTTTAAAGCCGGTGCGTTTTCTCATGCTCATGCATGGATATAATTTCTGCGGTGGGTTCATCTGGAGGAAGTTTTGGTTGACATGTTGTTTCTACAATTCACGCTTGTTGCTAACCACCAATATCTCTCTCCTCCTCTCTCTCCTATTGCCTCCTCCCTCTCTCTCATATTGCCTCCTCCCCCCTCCTCCCTCTCTCTCTCCCCCCTCCTCCCTCCCCCCCCCTCCCTCTCTCTCTCCCCCCTCCTCCCTCTCTCTCTCCCACCTCCTCCCTCTCTCTCACCCCCCTCATCCCTCTCTCTCCCCCTCCTCCTTCCCCCTCCTCCTTCTCTCCCCCTCACCTTCCCCCTCCTCCTTTTCTCCCCCCTCACAATCCCCCTCTTCCTTCTCTCCCCCTCACAATACCCCTCCTCCTTCTCCTTCTCTCCCCCTCACCTTCCCCCTCCTCCTTCTCTCCCTCTATCCTTCGTTTCGATTATTAACTATTCTCTAGCTGACTAGGCAGCGCTTGGTGGATGCGGATGGCATCATCAACCCGGTGGCGTTTTACATCTACCTGACTGCGTGGGTCAGCAACGACCCGGTGGCGTACGCAGCCTCGCAGGCCAACATACGGCCCCACCCCCCGGAGTGGCTCCACGACCGCACAGACTCCATGCTCGAGACACGGCTCAGCAGTGAGTGACCAATCACAGCACACTTTACTACCACAAACACCTTTCAATGGCCAATCATGTCAGACACGCTTTTTGCACTCAATAATTATTTAGCACACTGGCCTACAGATTTGTCAATTGAATTAAAAAGACTAAGACTTTATTTAAGAAATGTGCAGGAACTGTTTTTTTCTGCCTCTGGTACCTCTGGTAGCTCATACTGCTTTATGGTGACATGGAGCTATCCATCTGTTTGTATCGCTAAACACACTCATATACATTTATGAACTACTTGTTGTGTTTTGTGGCCTAACTATTCCATGGGTCATTTCACCTTGAGTATAACATTTTACTTATTTTGCTCAACTTCACTTCCATGGGCTTTTATTACATTTGAGCTGCAGTTATTTTAGAGTACATGTTTGTGCCATTCCATCTGTGGAGTTAATTACCCATGTCTACTTTCTGGTTTTAACTGAGGTAGTTTACAGTATACTGAGCTGTGTGTGTGTGTGGGGGGGGGGATAGCACGCTGTGGTACTCTAATGGTGCCTGTGGTGAATGTCATAACTCTTACCACAACAGGCCGCTATGGATCACACACACACACACACACTTAAAACTCTGTGACCCCAGAACTGCCTACACCCTGTTCTCATTTCCTTACCACACACACAGAGAGAGTGCGCGCACACAAAGGAAAGGGAAAGACAATTATTGGGAAAGAGAAAGGGAGGAAAAGGGTGTGAGAAAGAGAGTGAGGGAAAAGAGGGTGGACAGGAGAGGGGAAGTAAGCAAGCATGGGAAAGAGAGAGAGAGGCTGCCTTTGCATTACAGGGGGGAAGATGTGATTGGATAACAAGCAGTGAGTATAAATATGATTGGCTAAGCAGGGTAGAGTGCTTGGCTATACAGGAACCCCCTGGAGCAGAGCAATGTTGGCAGAGCTCCAACTTCCAGTCCTAATGGACATTTGTAGTGGAGATTATAATGGGCCAAACCATGTTAGCAAGTAGTGCTGGCTGACCCTCCAGGCACTAGAAAGTACACACACACACACACCCACAGAGAGTCTTTGCGGTGACATTTCTGGGATGTTTTTGATCAAACTTGTGTTTTTGAAGGAAAAGTCCTAGGCAAAACTATATGGACTGGATGTTATAGTGTGAGTGTGGTGGATATAAGATATTATACTGGGGGTGTGGTGAGTATAACATATCATAGTGGGGGTGTGATATAAGATATTATACTGGGGGTGTGGTGGATATAAGATATTATACTGGGGGTGTGGTGAGTATAACATATCATAGTGGGTGTGTGGTGGGTATAACATATTATAGTGGGTGTGGTGAGTATAACATATTATAGTGGGTGTGGTGAGTATAACATATTATAGTGGGTGTGGTGAGTAAAACATATTATAGTGGGTGTGGTGAGTATAACATATTATAGTGGGTGTGTGGTGGGTATAACATATTATATTGGGGGTGTGGTGGATATAAGATATTATGCTGGGGGTGTGGTGAGTATAACATATTATAGTGGGGGTGTGGTGGGTATGACATATTATAGTGAGGTGGGTATAAGATATTATAGTGGGGTGTGGTGGGTATAAGATATTATAGTGGGGTGTGGTTGGTATATGATATTATGGTGTGGTGGGTATAAGATATTATAGTGGGGTGTGGTGGGTATATGATATTATGGTGTGGTGGGTATAAGATATTATAGTGGGGTATGGTGGGTATAAGATATTATAGTGGGGTGTGGTGGGTATAAGATATTATAGTGGGGTGTGGTGGGTATAATATATTATAGTGGGATGAGGTGGGTATAAGACATTTCAGTGGGGTGTGGTCGGTATAATATATTATAGTGTGGTGAGGTGGGTGTAAAAAATGTATAAAAGGGTGTTGTGGGTATAAGGAAGCTGAGGGAACATGGGGAGAATGACGTTAGTTTAGAACATGTGTCTTGGCATTGTTGCAATAGTCAATACAAACCAAACGTGTGTGTGAGAGAGGGAGAGAGAGAGGGGGAGAGAGAGAGAGAGAGAGAGATAGGTGATGATTCAGGTTGTAATAGTATCAACTTCAGGCCTGATACTCTGCTGTCATTAGCCCATCACTAGGCTGAGACTGGAGAGAATGGATCCCCACACACACACACACACACACTCTTACACGCACACATACATGACATGTCAGTCTCTACCAAGGCTCATGGGACCATGTTCTAGCTCTGCCCACCAGCCAGTCCTGATTAATTTGTGTGGTGAGGCAAAGTGAGTTGGTGCTGAAATATGGTGCACTTGTTTGAATGTTTGAACTCCACCATACCTGCACCTTTTCAAAACCTCTACCCCCCCCCCCTTCTCTCTCTCTGTCTAGTTCCTGCTGCTGAGCCCATTGAATATGCACAGTTTCCATTCTACCTCAACGGGCTCCGCGAGACCCCCCCAGTTTGTGGAGGCCATCGAGTCGGTGCGGGCCATCTGCAGTAACTACAGCCGCCAGGGCCTACCCAGCTACCCCAACGGCTACCCCTTCCTCTTCTGGGAGCAGTACGTAGGCCTCAGACACTGGCTGTTGCTCTCCATCAGCGTGGTGCTAGCCTGCACCTTCCTCGTCTGTGCCCTCTTTCTGCTCAACCCTTGGACTGCCGGCATCATCGTGAGTACTCACAGGCTAACGCAGAGAGATACACACACAGATGCATACAGCCATCCTTTGCCTTGACGACAGCTTTATACACTCTTGGCATTCTCTCAACCAGCTTCACGTGGAATGCTTTTCCAATAGTCTTGAAGGAGTTCTCACATATGCTGAGCACTTGTTGGCTGCTTTTCCTTCACTCTGCGGTACAACTCATCCCAAACCATCTCAATTGGATTGAGGTCAGGTGATTGTGGAGGCCTGGTCATCTGATGTAGCACTCCATCACTCTCCTTCTTAGTCAAGTAGCCCTTACACAGCCTGGAGGTGTGATGGGTCATTGTCCTGTTGAAAAAGAAGTGATAGTCCAAATAAGCCCAAACCAGACGGGAAGGCATATCGTTGCAGAATGCTGTGGTAGCAATGCTGGTTTAGTGTGCCTTGAATTCTAAATAAATCACTGACAATGTCACCAGCAAAGCACCCCCACACCTCTTCCTCCATGCGTCACGGTGGGAACCACACGTACGGAGATCTGCCATTCACCTACTCTGCGTCTCACAAAGACACAGCGGTTGGAACAAAAAATCTCAAATTTGGATTCATTAGATTTACAACCGTCTAATGTCCATTCCTCGTGTTTCTTGGCCCAAGCAAGTCTCTTCTTATTATTGGTGTCCTTTAGAAGTGGTTTCTTGACAGCAATTCAAGCACGAAGGCCTGATTCATGCAGTCTCCTCTGAACAGTTGATGTTGAGATGTGTGTGTTTATTGAACTCTGTGAAGGATTTATTTGGGCTACAATTTCAGAGGCTTGTTACTCTAATAAAGTTTTCCTCTGCAGCAGAGGTAACTCTGGGTCTTCCTTTCCTGTGGCGGTCCTCATGAGAGACAGTTTCATCATAGCACTTGATGGTTTTTGCGACTCCACTTGAAGAAACTTGAAAAGTTCTTGACATTTTCCACATTGACTGATCTTCATGTCTTAAAGTAATGGCGAACTGTCGTTTCTCTCTTCTTATTTTAGCTGTTCTTGACATAATATGCTCTTGGTCTTTTACCAAATAGGGCTATCTTCTGTATACCACCCCTACCTTGTCACAACACAACTGATTGGCTCAAGTAGGAAATAAATTCCACAAATTAACTTTTAAAAAGGCCTGTTAATTAAAATGCATTCCAGGTGACTACCTCATGAAGCTGGTTGAGAGAATGCCGAGAGAGTGCAAAGCTGTCATCAAGGCAAAGGGTGACTACTTTGAAGATTATAAAATATGTTTTGATTTGCTTAACTTTTTTGGTTACTGCAAGATTCCATATGTGTTATTCCATCGTTTTGATGTATTCACTATTATTCTACAATGAAAAAAAATAAAAATAAAAACTCTTGAATGAGTAGGTGTGTCCAAACTATCGACTGGTACTGTATATATGAATAAAAAAATAAGAAATTACCAAAGTTACAATAGATTGCCATAGATTTTCAGTTAATTATACCCAAATTCCGGTAATTTAGGTAAATTACCAGTTGCTTTGCAACCCTACTCATGTGAATGCACACACATGCAAACGCACACACATTCTAAAGTGGCATTCTTTTTGCATTGAATATATGGGCAGAATGTGTGTTCACATCATATATCAGTATAAAGTCCATTTTCATAAATCTGTCAGATTAGACTCCTGTAAAAAGGAGACTTCCTTATTACAGAACATTCCAATCCATCAGTTTTAAACCTCCACTCCCATACACTGTGTGACTGTGGGAGTGTGGAGAGGAGAGGGAGGAGAGAGGTGGTGAGTGGAGGAGAGGGAAGGAATGAAGTGTGTGGAGGAGAAGAGAAGGTTGGAGAGTAGTGGTGAGTGGAGGAGAGGGAAAGGAGGACAGGAGTGGTTAGTGGAGGAGCGGTGAGTGGAGGAGAGTAGTGGTGAGTGGAGGAGAGGGAAAGGAGGACAAGAGTGGTGGTGAGTGTAGGAGAGGGAAAGGAGGACAAGAGTGGTGAGGAGAGGAGAGGGAGAGGAGTGGTGAGTGGAGGAGAGGGATAGGAGGAGAGGAGTGGTGAGTGGAGGGAAGAGAGGAGGGGAGTGGTGTGGTGAGAGGAGGAGAGAGAAAGGAGTGGAGGAGTGGAGAGGAGTGGTGAGTGGAGGAGAGGGAAAGGAGGACAGGAGTGGTGAGTGGAGGAGCGGTGAGTGGAGGAGAGGGAAAGGAGGACAAGAGTGGTGGTGAGTGTAGGAGAGGGAAAGGAGGACAAGAGTGGTGAGGAGAGGAGAGGGAGAGGAGTGGTGAGTGGAGGAGAGGGGTAGGAGGAGAGGAGTGGTGAGTGGAGGGAAGAGAGGAGGGGAGTGGTGTGGTGAGAGGAGGAGAGAGAAAGGAGTGGAGGAGTGGAGAGGAGTGGTGAGTGGGAGGACAGGAGTGGTGAGAGGGAAAGGAGGACAGGAGTGGTGAGTGGAGGAGAGAGAGTGGTGAGTGGAGGAGAGGAGAAGGAGTGGAGGACAGGAGTGGTGAGTGGAGGAGAGGAGTGGTGAGTGGAGGAGAGGGAAATGAGGACAGGAGTGGTGAGTGGAGGAGAGGAGTGGTGAGTGGAGGAGAGGGAAAGGAGGACAGGAGTGGTGAGTGGAGGAGAGGAGTGGAGGAGAGGGAAAGGAGGACAGGAGTGGTGAGTGGAGGAGAGGAGTGGTGAGTGGAAGAGAGGGAAAGGAGGACGAGTGGTGAGTGGAGTGGACGCGAGGAAAGGGAGGGGAAGGGAGGAGAGGGAAGGCTAGGAGTGGTGAGGAGAGGAGTGGTGAGGAGAGGGGTGGAGGAGTGGTGAGTGGAGGGTAACCCTAATCCTTATTACAGAACATTCCAATCCATCAGTTTTAAACCTCCACTCCCATACACTGTGTGACTGTGGGAGTGTGGAGAGGAGAGGGAGGAGAGAGGTGGTGAGTGGAGGAGTGGTGAGTGGAGGAGAGTAGTGGTGAGTGGAGGAGAGGGAAAGGAGGACAAGAGTGGTGAGGAGAGGAGAGGGAGAGGAGTGGTGAGTGGAGGAGAGGGATAGGAGGAGAGGAGTGGTGAGTGGAGGGTAGAGAGGAGGGGAGTGGTGTGGTGAGAGGAGGAGAGAGAAAGGAGTGGAGGAGTGGAGAGGAGTGGTGAGTGGAGGAGAGGGAAAGGAGGACAGGAGTGGTGAGTGGAGGAGTGGTGAGTGGAGGAGAGTAGTGGTGAGTGGAGGAGAGGGAAAGGAGGACAAGAGTGGTGGTGAGTGTAGGAGAGGGAAAGGAGGACAAGAGTGGTGAGGAGAGGAGAGGGAGAGGAGTGGTGAGTGGAGGAGAGGGATAGGAGGAGAGGAGTGGTGAGTGGAGGGAAGAGAGGAGGGGAGTGGTGTGGTGAGAGGAGGAGAGAGAGAGAAAGGAGTAGAGGAGTGGTGAGTGTACGAGAGGGAAAGGAGGACAGGAGTGGAGAGGAGTGGTGAGTGGAGGAGTGAAGGAGAGGGAAAGGAGGAGAGGAGTGGTGAGTGGAGGAGAGGAGTGGTGAGTGGAGGAGAGGAGTGGTGAGTGGAGGAGAGGAGTACAGGAGTGGTGAGTGGAGGAGAGGAGTGGTGAGTGGAGGAGAGGGAAAGGAGGACAGGAGGGGTGAGTGGAGGAGAGGGAAAGGAGGACAGGAATGGTGAGTGGAGGAGAGGAGTGGTGAGTGGAAGAGAGGGAAAGGAGGACGAGTGGTGAGTGGAGGATAGGAGTGGTGAGTGGAGTGGACGCGAGGAAAGGGAGGGGAAGGGAGGAGAGAGAAGGATAGTAGTGGTGAGGAGAGGAGTGGTGAGGAGAGGAGTGGAGTGGTGAGGAGAGGAGAGGGGTGGAGGAGTGGTGAGTGGAGGAGAGGGATGGGAGAAGTGGTGAGTGGAGGAGAGGGATGGGAGAAGTGAGTGGAGGAGAGGGAAGAAGGAGAACAGTGGTGAGTGAAGGAGAGGGAAAGGAGGACGAGTGGTGAGTGGAGTGGAGTGGACGCGAGGAAAGGGAGGGGAAGGGAGGAGAGGGAAGGATAGGAGTGGTGAGTGGAGGAGAGGGATGGGAGGAGTGGTGAGTGGAGGAGAGGGATGGGAGAAGTGAGTGGAGGAGAGGGAAGAAGGAGAAGAGTGGTGAGTGGAGGAGAGGGAAGGAAAGGGAGGAGTGGTGAGGGAAGGGAAGAGACGGGAGGGAAGGAAGGAGAAGAGAGACGGGGAGTGGAGGAGAGGAGATCATGCTGCTGTGTTTTTCTAGCCCAGTCCTGTCCCAGTGTTTATCTTGTGCTGTTGTGTTTAGTCTACTCTGTCTCTCCCAAAAACGGACCTAAAATAAATGGGGATAGGACACAAGTTACCCAAGCAACCCCCACTCCCACCTAAAATACAGCCCGTTTCCCTATTTCTCTCCTACACATGTGCTGTAGGGGTTTCCAGTGATACACGCATGCATGCACTCACAAAGTTAATTGTATTCAGAACTCTTGACCTTTTCCACATTTTGTTACATTACAGCCCGATTCTAAAGTGAAAACTGTTTTATTGAAATTTTTACAAATGTATAAAAATGAAATTCCTTATTTACACAAGGTGCATCTTGTTTCCATTGATCATCATTGAGATGTATACTCCAAGTTGTAGAAACCTGTGGTGAATTCAATTAATTGGACATTATTTGGAAATGCACACATCTGTCTAGATAAGGTCCACAGTTGACAGTGCATGATCAGAGTAAAAACCAAGCCATGAGGTCGAAGGAATTGTCCTTAGAGCTCCGAGACAGGATTGTGTCGAGGCACAGATCTGGGGAAGGGGACCACAAAGTGTATGCAGCATTGAAGGTCCCCAAAAACACAGTGGCCTCCATCATGCGTGAATATATGAAGAGAGCTGGCCGCCCAGCCAAACTGAGCAATCAGGGGAGAAGGGCCATGGTCAGGGAGGTGACCAAGAACCTAATGGTCAATCTGACAGTGCTCCAGAGTTTGTCTGTGGTGATGGGAGAACCTTTCAGAAGGACAACCATCTCTGCAGAACTCCACCAATCAGGCCTTTATGGTAGAGTGGCCAGACGGAAGCTAGTCCTCAGTAAAAAGCACATGACAGCCCGCTTGGAGTTTGCCAAAAGGCACCTAAAGGACTCTCTGACCATAAGAATCAAGTCTGTTGAAATCAAGATCAAAGTCTTTGGCCTGAATGCCAAACGTCACGTCTGGAGGAAACCTGGCACCATCCCTACGGTGAAGCAATTTGGTGGCAGCATGATATGGGGATGTTTTTCAGCAGCAGGGACTGGGAGACTAGTCAGGATCAAGGGAAAGATGAACAGAGCAAAGTACAGAGAGAGATCCTTGATGAAAACCTGCTCCAGAACCTCAGACTGGGGCAAAGGTTCACCTTCCAACAGGACAATGACCCTAAGCATACAGCCAAAAATACGCAGGAATGGCTTCGGGACAAGTCTCTGAATGTCCTTGAGTTGCCCAGCCAGAGCCCGGACTTGAACCAGATCGAACATCTCTGGAGAGACCTGAAAATAGCTGTGCAGCAACGCTCCCCATCCAACCTGACAGAGCTTGAGAGGATCTGCAGAGAACAATGGGAGAAGCTCCAAAAATACAGGTGCCAATCTTGTAGCGTCATACCCAAGAATACTTGAGGCTGTAATCACTGCCAAAGTTGCTTTAACAAAGTATTTTGAGTAAAGTGTCTGAATACTTATGTAAATGTAATATTTCAGTATTTTAATACATTTGCAAAAATTTCTAGAAATCTGTTTTTGCTTTGTCATTATTTTATTTATTTTGAGTCCCATAGGGCGGCGCACAATTGGCCCAGCGTCGTCCGGGCCGTCATTGTAAATAAGAATTTCTTCTTAACTGACTTGCTTAGTTAAATAAAGGTTACACACACCACACTGACCAATAAGTTATTTTGTTGACATTTACATATGTCCCCATTACCAGTAAAACATAATCAAAACCTATTTCTTTCACTTACTTGCTGTGCTGTTTCGTTGTTCTGAAGTTTCATTCTCTTAACCAAGATTTCAATGGAACACCATTTGGGTCTTTGCGTGTCAAAAAGATACATGTCAAATAACACTATTTACGTGTAATCAGAAGTTGCGGTCGAAACAAATTATGCTTTATTACCAATGCAGTATTGTAAACGTATCATTCGTGGCCGGTGTTTGTTTGTTTTCAGAACAGCATTGACAGTGTTTTTGTACAGCTTTGACAGTGTTTTTGTACAGCTTTGACAGTGTTTTTGTACAGCCTTGACAGTGTTTTTGTACAGCTTTGACAGTGCTTCTGTATCTTTTTTTGACATGCAACGACCTAAACGGCGTTCTATAGTATGTATGTCGTGAAGCTAATAGCAGTGACGCTATTATTGTGTTACTCCTGTAGGGCAACATCTGGAAAAATAGCACACTTGGCAGTGTGTACTGGTGCTCGACCAGTCGGCGAAAGCCAACATCACCCACGACAGAGAACGGTTGATTGTCAAGGGCAATGATTTCCATTATCTTGGCGTTAATGGATTTCACATTTGAGTTGTCTCGCTGAAATGTTTTTACTCTTTCAAATGACTGTTCGACTTGTTGACTGCTCGATCCACACAGCAGACATTGTGTGGGCTAGGTTAGGAATGCTGTGTTGCACGTGCAGCGCAAAATTTTACGCAGCGTCATTACGTCCGTTACCTACGTTACATAGGTATGACATCGTAGCTTTGACATAGTTTTTCACATCGCCATTAACCTCTTGATACTCCCCATCCCGGAGCCGGGATCGTGAATAAAGCCTCAGGCTCATTAGCATAACGCAACGTTAACGATTTCTGAAAATCGCAAATAAATTGAAAATAATGCGCCTGCTCTCAAGCTTAGCCTTTTCTTAACAACACTGTCATCTCAGATTTTCAAAATATGCTTTTGAACCATAGCAAATCAATCATTTGTGTAAGAGTATTGCAAGCTAGCTTAGCATTTTGCGTAGCATTTAGCACGCAACATTTTCACAAAAACCAGATAACCAAATAAATAAAATCATTTACCTTTGAAGAGCTTCGGATGTTTTCAATGAGGAGACTCTCAGTTACATAGCAAATGTTCAGTTTTTCCTGAAAGAATCTTTGTGTAGGAGAAATCGCTCCGTTTTGTACATCACATTTGGCTACCGAAACGAACCGAAAATTCAGTCACCAAAACGTCAAACTTTTTCCGAATTAACTCCATAATATCGACCGAAACATGGCAAACGTTGTTTAGAATCAATCCTCAAGGTGTTTTTTCACATATCTCTTCATTGATATGCAGTTCGTGGAAGCCTGCTTTCCCCTCAGAATCGCATGGAAAAATACCAGCAGCTGAAAATGACGCACCAATTTCGACGGAGGACACCGGGCGGACACCTGGAAAATGTAGTCTCTTATGGTCAATCTTCCAATGATATGCCTACAAATACGTCACAATGCTGCAGACACCTTGGGGAAACGATAGATAGGGCAGGCTCATTCCTCTCGCATTCACAGCCATATAAGGAGACAATGGAAAACAGAGCCTCAAAAATCCTGCTGATTTCCTGGTTGCCATTTCATCTTGGTTTTGCTTGTAGCTCCCGTTCTAGGGCACCCACAGACAATATCTTTGCAGTTCTGGAAAATTCAGAGTGTTTTCTTTCCAAAGCTATCAATTATATGCATAGTCGAGCATCTCTTTGTGACAAAATATCTTGTTTAAAACGGGAACGTTTTTCATCCAAAAATGAAATAGCGCCCCCATAGCATCAAACTAGACATTGGGCTGATACCGATGTTGGCATTTTTAGCTAATATCGTCCGATTCTGATATGTTCACCCATATATCGTGCATCCCTTGCTGTTTTTAATTCTCATTTTCTTTATGGGGGCGGGGGCGTGTTTTTAAACAATATCACTGGAAATATATTTTTTTAAGTTCCAAGCGTCTTTGACAGAGGGGATCAAGCTGATTCTATATAATTTTACAGAGGCCAGTTCATGACGGAAGGCTTGCTCATTTTTTAGCAAGCGTTTATGACAAATCAGGACAGGTCGTTTCACTGAGCAGCCATTATGAACACAGGCTGTAAAACAGTGATCACTAAGGTACCAGTCTGGTGTTTTCTCTAATGACCTATCAAGATTATTTGTGAGGATAACATAGAGGAGAGTAGCCTTTTCTGGGTGTTTAGAGTCATACCTTGTGGGGTTGGTAATAATCTGAGAAAGATTTAGGGAGTCCCATTGCTTTAGGACTTGTTCAGGTGGTTTATGCATGTCCGAGTTTAGGTCACCTAGCAGGAAAAATGCAGACTTGGTGTAAGAGGCCAGGATAGAGCTTAGGGCAGGTAGGGTACATGTCGGTGCTGATGGAGGACGATAGCACCCAGCAACAGTCAACAAAGAGCTATTTGGAAGATTAATGCTTAAAACAGCAAATGAAAATGTTTGGGGACAGACTTAGTGGAGACAACCCGGCACACTGAAGGTGGTTCTTGGTAAAGATTGCCACTCCCACACCTTTGGAAGATATGTCTTGCCGAAAAAGTTTATAACAATAAAGGTTAACATCAGTGTTCAAAACACTCTTTCTTAACCACGTCTCAGTAAATGACCAACATATCTGAATTGGAGCTGTGAACCCTCACTTTCAGTTGATCCATTTTAGGTAATAAGCTTCTAGTGTTAACGTGCAGAAACCCAGGCTTTTACGAGAGCAGAAATCAGTGAGGCAGATATCAGATAACAAGTCAGAATTGGGGCTAGCAAGAGTAGATGGGCCAGGGGGTACATGCACATTTCCAGATATCATCAACAGTAATACAGTCAAGGCACGGCAGAGGACAGGAAGAGCTCTGCAGTGCTGATTTTTGCCATCTGAATGTGCATCAGATGGCAACAAGATAATTTTGTACAGCAATTTCATCGGGTAGCATGAAAAAAGAAGCAGGCGAGAGCTGGTTAGAATAGGATGGGAGGCCAAACGTCAATGTAACCAATAGAGTCAGAGTCCCGAGTGTGGGAACAAACAGTCTGTCCCACGGTTGGGTGAAGAAAGTTTGTAGTCAATAAAGTATGCAGGAGTCATGAGGCAAATAGCAAAATGAACATTAAAAAGTGTGGTGGAGGTACCTGTACCAGACAGGGGACAGATCGCCAGGTGGAATCCAAGCAGCAGTGCAGCAGGCAATGGGAGTAGGTGTCACACCCACTTGGGAGAAGCTTTTATTTCTGGAGGCAGATTTCTTGTAGGAAATGCCAGTGAATGGTCTCTGAACAGCAGGAGTGGGCTTCAGAGGACGCTTCAAAGACTCCTGTCACTTGTTGGGGTATTATGGGGTATTGTGTGTAGATCGATGTGGGAAAAAACAATTAAATTCATTTTAGAATAAGGCTGTAACATTAAAAGTCAAGGGGTCTGAATACTTTCCGAATGCACTGCATACTGTACAATCAATGTCAATATACTTGGTGAAATAATGGTTACTAAACAGTACTCAGCATGACAGGGCCCATACAATTATCTTTTGAATTTTCCCAAATTCTGTTTTATTTTTCCCGGTTTTGAATTTCTTTCTGTTTTTTTCCTCTCAATAGTACAATTATTCATAGAGAAACAATGAAAATGGATGTTCTGATTCCATGTTAATGCTTAAATCACATCACAATAAAATGTTTTAGGTCTGAGGGGAAAACTAACACATTTACATTTTAGAGGGTAAATCCCCTTTAATTGCTCATCTAGCAAGAGAGGAATGTGTTGATCTAGCGACGTTCCTGTTGTTAGGCCTACTGCTGCAGCACGTCATGCCAGATCTTGTAAAACAATTGCCACCCAATTGATACAAATAATAATGATATAGTTCTGCCAGGTAAGGTAAATATTCCGTTATGCATAGTATATGTGTTTTATTTGATGACTATCATTTCATTCCAAGTCATCATCTCATCTCTATAGAGCTGCTGTCTATGCCATCTGACAGAATCACTATTTTAGTAGTTCTTCAAAGTAAATAAGGCATGTGACTGCTGATATATCAACCAAAAATCACCCAGATCATGCATTTTCAGGTATAGGTATCTTGCAAAGCAACTTCTCTCTATCCCTGTCCATCATACATTCTCGAGCTACTCATAGGCGAGCTACTCATAGGTGTGCTACGATCTACCTGTTGGAAACCCCTGCTCTCGCTTGAGAAACCAAATAAAATGACAAGTTATGGCGGTGCCTCAAGTTGAACCATTTGCTTTGTCCAGACCAAACCACCAGTATCCTACCTATCCCCTGTGTCCTAACCCCCATAGCCAAACCCTTACCCCTGCCCTTACCCTACCCCTTACCCTCAGCTACAGGCCACACACACACTAGTGATGACTTTGACTCCAGGTATCAATTTGTTAAAAACTATGTATATTATCATTTTTTGCTAGCTCTGGTATTTGTCATCCACATTTTCTCATGATCTCTCTTGCCTGTCTGCAGCAGACATAGAGTTAGCAATATGCTTGGAACATAAAATTGCAGTAAAATCGCAGTATCAAAATGTATTGTATTGTGAGAACTCTGGCAATTCCAAGCCCTAACACACATACACACACATTTTGTTCTGCTTTTCTTGTGGGGACCTAAAATACATTTCCATTCGAAATCCTATTTTCCCTAACCCATAACCTAACTCCTATGTCTAAACCTAACCACTAATCCCTTACCCTAACCCTAATTCTAACCTTCATTTTAACCCTAATCCTACACATAACCCCTAAATTTAAAATAGCCTTTATCCTAATAGGGACGTGGGAAATGTCCCCACAAGGGTGAATTTTCCTTATTTTACTATTCTTGTGGGAACTTCTGAGTATTTTAGGTCCCTACAAGTTTAGAAGGACCAACCCACACACACAGCCCACACGTGTTTTGGATGGGATGTTAAACAGGTGACCTGACTCTGAGGTCACTAAATATAACATTGCACTTATTGTAAGAGTAGGGGTGTTAACCCCGTTGTCATGGATAAATTCCCAATCTGGCCCTCATCATGGCCACCTAATCATCCCCAGCTTCCAATTGGCTCATTCATCTCCTCTCTCCTGTAACTATTCCCCAGGTCGTTGCTGTAAATGAGAATGTGTTCTCAATCAACTTACCTGGTAAAATAAGGGTAAAATAAAACCTTTAAATATCCTTGAGGAGACCCAAAATAAATTTCCATTCAAAATGCTATTTTCCCTAAACCTAACCTTTAACTCTTAACTCTAAACTCTAAACCCTAAACCTAATGGCCTTTGTCCTCATGGGGATGTGGTTCTTGGTTCGAGGGAAATGTTCCTTGTTTTACTATCCTTGTGGGGACTTTGGGAATTTTGTCTCTGATGACCGTAGAGATGTTTGGATTCATGCTGGGGTTGTTCCCTGGGTTAAAACTGTAGATGGTCTCTAATGGTCATTAACGGTTGTGTTGCGGTCTGTCTGTTTCAGGTCCTGGTCCTGTCTCTGATGACCGTGGAGCTGTTTGGTATGATGGGGCTGATAGGGATCAAGCTCAGTGCTGTTCCTGTGGTCATCCTCATCGCCTCAGTCGGCATAGGAGTAGAGTTCACTGTACATGTTGCTCTAGTGAGTACACACACACACAATGTCTTTTGCTATCCTTGTGGGGACCTAAAATCCTATTTTCTATAAACCCTAACCCAAAACACCCTAACCATAGCATAACCCTAACCGTAAACCTAACCCCTAAGCCTAAAATAGCTTAACACACACACACAAAGTGTTTTGTATATTTTCAAATGACATTCTAGATTTTCTGATTAGTTGTGTGTACGTTGCAGGCGTTCCTCACAGCGATAGGGGACCGTAAC
The DNA here is from genome assembly GCF_036934945.1 of Oncorhynchus masou masou. Lineage (NCBI taxonomy): Eukaryota > Metazoa > Chordata > Actinopteri > Salmoniformes > Salmonidae > Oncorhynchus > Oncorhynchus masou. The sequence goes on along the minus strand of NC_088236.1, from coordinate 18,692,226 downwards.
AGACGGGCAGTGCTGGCGTTAGAACACATGTTTGCTCCTGTGTTGGACGGAGCCTTCTCTACTCTACTAGGAGTCCTCATGCTAGCAGGCTCTGAGTTTGACTTCATCGTCAGGTGAGTGGGACCAGTTGTGGGACACATACATACACACACACACACTCACACATACAGTACACACGCACATGAACACATACACTCATGCACAAAGACTACATGCACACTCAAATACACATGCACACACTCATGGAAAGAGACTCAAACTCTCTCACACACTCAATCTTTCACACTCTCTACAAGTAAAGCACAAAACTATTTGACATAAACAATTGCATTTATAAGTTTTATTGACAAATGTGAATAAAAAAAAAAAAATGTCAGCAAAAGCCTGATGAAAATGAATTCATATGAATGCTGTAAGTACAGACATTGTTTGCTCAGTGGGAAATTAATGTCAAACTCGTCAGTAACAACTGTGTGGAGTTTGTGAGCTTCATGTCCTGGGGTTTCCTGTGATCTTCTGTGTAGAAGAACCCCTTACAGTATTATAGACACTATGTCCTGGGGTTTCCTTTGATCTTCTGTGTAGAATAACCCCTTACAGTATTATAGACACTATGTCCTGGGGTTTCCTTTGATCTTCTGTGTAGAATAACCCCTTACAGTATTATAGACACTATGTCCTGGGGTTTCCTGTGATCGTCTGTGTAGAAGAACCCCTTACAGTATTATAGACACTATGTCCTGGGGTTTCCTGTGATCTTCTGTGTAGAAGAACCCCTTACTGTATTATAGACACTATGTCCTGGGGTTTCCTGTGATCTTCTGTGTAGAAGAACCCCTTACAGTATTATAGACACTATGTCCTGGGGTTTCCTGTGATCTTCTGTGTAGAAGAACCCCTTACAGTATTATAGACACTATGTCCTGGGGTTTCCTGTAATCTTCTGTGTAGAAGAACCCCTTACAGTATTATAGACACTATGTCCTGGGGTTTCCTGTGATCTTCTGTGTAGAAGAACCCCTTACAGTATTATAGACACTATGTCCTGGGGTTTCCTGTGATCTTCTATGCAGAAGAACCCCTTACCTTCTACCTACCAGCTTGTGAGCGTTATAAAGAAAAACATGTTACATGTGCGTGTTCGCTCAAACCGTTCGCATTCTACAGGGGCTCCTTCGCGATCTGTCCTTCTCTCAAAATCACCGCTCGAGTTCAGCCCCCATGAATCACACAGACTAATGTTGGGTATTTAGGGATGCAGAAGAAATAGACGAATCCAATGGTACAGAAGTATGTAGCTCAAACACACAATGTTTAAAAAGGATTAGAAGTCCAAAACGTACCGGTGTTACAGTGACCCTCATTGGTTAACCAAAGTCCCAGAATGGCACTTGATCCAAACAGCTAAACTCAGCTATTGCTCTGTTCAATCATTCAATATCATTACATTTGACATTTCTTATGTAAAAAATGCTCAGAGACAGCCATGTATGCATTAATGAATCAATTATACAATCGTACATTTGACTTAGTTTTTACCAATTGAACTACTTAACAACATAATGGTAATAATTTATTTGAATGGCAAATCTCCATTGATAAACTGGGTGAATCAAGATGTATCCTAGGCCTATTTACATGAATGCATATTCAATAAGAGTGTGCTACACATTGAGTTACTGAGCTTGTTTTGGCTGATTTCAGTGGATAGAGATCACAGACAATCTGTTTCCCTTCAATTTTGGGACTTATTTTATTGTACTGCTCATCATCATTTGCAGAGAAGTGGCTTATTTTCTAAAAGTGTGAGGAGGGGTAGTGAAGTGATGTTGGCTTCAACATTTTCGACATTTCTACCTGCCGGTGTCACATTATTCAAGTGTGTTATCTTCTGTGGTGTTTCTGTGGTGTCAGTCGAGCGTTAAGGCTGTGCCTGAGCCTGCATGTCACAGGAATCTACCTGAAACACCACTCATCCGTGAAGGCCGCTTTTCCCTCCATCCCTTTCTACTCTCTCGCTCTTTCTCTTGCTCTTTCTCTCTTCTTTCTCTTGCTCCCTCGTTCTCTCCTCTCTCTGTCTTTCTCTCTCGCTCTCTCTGACACACACACACACACACACACATCAAATGCTACTGTAGTTGAGGGGAAGGACGGGAGAAATGCAAATTAAAACTTACACGGGGGAGGTGTGAGACAAGGTTCCTATTAAGTGCTAAGCATATTGGCTCTAAATAAAACATGTTCATTGGTAGTACTGCTGCTTTAAATTTAAATTGATTGAGATACAGCCTACAGTATATTGCGCCTCTACTTTTGAAGCACATGTGGTGCACCTGAAATTAATATGTAACACTGTAACGGCATTTTTCCCATTGAGATGCATTAAATTGAAAATTGTACACTGTCTCTTTAAAAATGTTGGATTTGTGACATGCAAGAGATCTCTCATTCATTGATTGCTATGAACATTAATCTCCTGAAGAACATATCCCTTTTCCTTTCATTCTGTGCCCCAAAGTGTTTGGTTATACTGATAAAGTTACCAGGTTGTTAGCTAGCTAGCCAATGACGTAACATGACTGAACAAAGTGTAAACAAATGGTTAATGATGTAAAATGCAATCCCGGCGATCCGCTATGGCAGGGGTACTCGAGTACTATTTGAGAGATCCGGTCACACATTTCCTAAACAGCAAAGGTCCGGATGGATATCACCATTTATCGACGTAGTAACAAACCCACACGTCGCAACCCATGCGACCCCAAACTGTTCGTACCCCTCTCAAACGGTTCATTCCCACAATTCTCCACATTTTGCATAGGGCTGTGATATTTTTGTTTTAAATCAAATTTCCATTTGTCCATGTCTTACATGTGTTTATGTGATACCAGGGGTTGAAGCCCGGCTAGATTGCTATTAAATATCCAATGGCAAAGACAATATAGGGAAGAGAGATAAATTCTGAACAGTTAGTCCTCGGGGTTTTGCCTGCAACATAAGTTCTGTTATACTCACAGACATGATTCAAACAGTTTTAGAAACTTCAGAGTGTTTTCTAACCAAATCTATGAATAATATGCATATCTAATATTCTTGGCATGAGTAGCAGGAAGTTGAAATTGGGCTCCTATTTATCCAAAAGTGAAAATTCTGCCACCTAGCTTTAAGAGGTTATTAAATCAAATTTCCATTTGTCCATGACTTACATGTGTTTATATGATACCAGGGGTTGAAGCCAGGCTATTATTCGTATTTTAATATTGTTTTGTAGTCGAGACCTGCAGTCCGCCAGTTGGGTATGGGGACGCTATAGAAAGATACAAATGTTGCGGCGGTTATAAGGGTCTTTTTACCTGGTTGGGTTACAAGTGAGCTGTTTTCGTTGTAGTAATGGTGCAACCATGACGCTATCGAATCTGCACCAACGGTTTTCTCTAGGGCACTCGGAAACAACGGTACAGCGTAACCTTATCATTAAAACAATCATTATCTGAGAGAGATCTTTCCCTAGTCTCACAGTGGGTGCTCCCAGAATAAAACTCCCAGAATAAAACTGGTCACACAGCAAAATATTTTGTTGCATATGCGACCCAGTTGATCGCACTTTAGAGCCGTAGCTAAGCATATCTTGGAACAGTGTCTAGGTTATGTCTGCAGACTACTGTCTAAGTAGCCATTAAGGAGGAAGTTGTCTCTCTTTTAAGCAAATAGGGCCATCTGCACTCATGTGGTCTGGAAACACACACACACACACCGCCCTGCTCCCTGACCTTGTTATCATGGGGGTCAACGATGGCGTGCTTAGGAGTGAGAGTGTCTGCGGTATTCTGTGCCTAAAGACTGCAGAATAACAAAACAGCCAACTCCTATTTTTCTTTTCATGCCGAAATAAATGTTTCCCTGACTCTCCTTGTCAACCCCTCAAATGTTTTCACTACAAGCAGCTCCAGCGCAGTGTGTGTGTTTGTGTGCGTGGGTGGGTGGGTGCTTGCGTGTGTGTGTGTTCCAGTGTAGATGTGGCTTTAAACCAAGGCAGAAGCTCTGTGAGTTCAGCTACTTTCCCCGTCTTCGTGTTGCAAGAGGCCAACAGAGAGGAGAGTGGGAAAAGGGAGCGAGGAGAGGATAGGGGGAAAGGGAGAGAGGAGAGGGAAAAGGGGGAGGAATGGGGAAAGTGAGAGGAGTTTGAGGAGGGGGAGGGGAAAGGGAGAGAGGAGAGGTTGGAAAGGGAGAGAGGAAAGGGAGAGAGAATAGGGAGGAAAGGGAGAGAGAATAGGGAGGAAAGGGAGAGAGAATAGGGAGGAAAGGGAGAGAGAATAGGGGGAAAGGGAGAGAGAATAGGGAGGAAAGGGAGAGAATAGGGGGAAAGGGAGAGAGAATAGGGGGAAAGGGAGAGAGAATAGGGAGGAAAGGGAGAGGGAATAGGGAGGAAAGGGAGAGAGAATAGGGGGAAAGGGAGAGAGAATAGGGGGAAAGGGAGAGAGAATAGGGGGAAAGGGAGAGAGAATAGGGGGAAAGGGAGAGAGAATAGGGAGGAAAGGGAGAGGGAATAGGGAGGAAAGGGAGAGGGAATAGGGAGGAAAGGGAGAGAGAATAGGGGGAAAGGGAGAGAGAATAGGGGGGAAAGGGAGAGAGAATATGGGGGAAAGGGAGAGAGAATAGGGGGAAAGGGAGAGAGAATAGGGAGGAAAGGGAGAGGGAATAGGGAGGAAAGGGAGAGGGAATAGGGAGGAAAGGGAGAGGGAATAGGGAGGAAAGGGAGAGGGAATAGGGAGGAAAGGGAGAGAGAATAGGGGGAAAGGGAGAGAGAATAGGGAGGAAAGGGAGAGGGAATAGGGAGGAAAGGGAGAGGGAATAGGGAGGAAAGGGAGAGGGAATAGGGAGGAAAGGGAGATGGAATAGGGGGAAAGGGAGAGAGAATAGGGGGAAAGGGAGAGAGAATAGGGGGAAAGGGAGAGAGAATAGGGAGGAAAGGGAGAGGGAATAGGGAGGAAAGGGAGAGGGAATAGGGAGGAAAGGGAGAGGGATTAGGGAGGAAAGGGAGATGGAATAGGGAGGAGAGGGAATAGGGAGGAAAGGGAGAGGGAATAGGGAGGAAAGGGAGAGGGAATAGGGAGGAAAGGGAGAGGGAATAGGGAGGAAAGGGAGAGGGAATAGGGAGGAAAGGGAGAGGGAATAGGGAGGAAAGGGAGAGAGAATAGGGGGGAAAGGGAGAGAGAATAGGGAGGAAAGGGAGAGGGAATAGGGAGGAAAGGGAGAGGGAATAGGGAGGAAAGGGAGAGGGAATAGGGAGGAAAGGGAGAGGGAATAGGGAGGAGAGGGAATAGGGAGGAGAGGGAATAGGGAGGAAAGGGAGAGGGAATAGGGAGGAAAGGGAGAGAGAATAGGGGGAAAGGGAGAGAGAATAGGGGGGAAAGGGAGAGAGAATAGGGGGGAAAGGGAGAGAGAATAGGGAGGGAAGGGAGAGAGAATAGGGGGGAAAGGGAGAGAGAATAGGGAGGAAAGGGAGAGAGAATAGGGGGGAAAGGGAGAGAGAATAGGGGGAAAGGGAGAGAGAATAGGGGGAAAGGGAGAGAGAATAGGGGGAAAGGGAGAGAGAATAGGGAGGAAAGGGAGAGGGAATAGGGAGGAAAGGGAGAGGGAATAGGGAGGAAAGGGAGAGGGAATAGTGAGGAGAGGGAATAGGGAGGAGAGGGAATAGGGAGGAAAGGGAGAGGGAATAGGGAGGAAAGGGAGAGAGAATAGGGGGAAAGGGAGAGAGATAGGGAGGAAAGGGAGAGAGAATAGGGGGGAAAGGGAGAGAGAATAGGGGGAAAGGGAGAGAGAATAGGGGGAAAGGGAGAGAGAATAGGGGGAAAGGGAGAGAGAGAATAGGGGGAAAGGAGAGAGAATAGGGGGAAAGGGAGAGAGAATAGGGAGGAAAGGGAGAGAGAATAGGGGGAAAGGGAGAGGGAATAAGGAGGAAAGGGAGAGAGAATAGGGGGGAAAGGGAGAGAGAATAGGGGGAAAGGGAGAGGGAATAGGGAGGAAAGGGAGAGAGAATAGGGAAGAAAGGGAGAGGGAATAGGGAGGAAAGGGAGAGGGAATAGGGAGGAAAGGGAGAGGGATTAGGGAGGAAAGGGAGATGGAATAGGGAGGAGAGGGAATAGGGAGGAAAGGGAGAGGGAATAGGGAGGAAAGGGAGAGAGAATAGGGGGGGAAAGGGAGAGGGAATAGGGGGAAAGGGAGAGAGAATAGGAGGAAAGGGAGAGAGAATAGGGGGAAAGGGAGAGAGAATAGGGGGGAAATGGAGAGAGAATAGGGGGAAAGGGAGAGAGAATAGGGAGGAAAGGGAGAGAGAATAGGGGGTGAAAGGGAGAGGGAATAAGGAGGAAAGGGAGAGAGAATAGGGGGAAAGGGAGAGAGAATAGGGGGAAAGGGAGAGGGAATAGGGAGGAAAGGGAGAGAGAATAGGGAGGGAATAGGGAGGAAAGGGAGAGGAATAGGGAGGAAAGGGAGAGGGATTAGGGAGGAAAGGGAGATGGAATAGGGAGGAGAGGGAATAGGGAGGAAAGGGAGAGGGAATAGGGAGGAAAGGGAGAGAGAATAGGGGGGAAAGGGAGAGGGAATAGGGGGAAAGGGAGAGAGAATAGGGAGGAAAGGGAGAGGGAATAGGGAGGAAAGGGAGAGGGAATAGGGAGGAAAGGGAGAGAGAATAGGGGGAAAGGGAGAGAGAATAGGGAGGAAAGGGAGAGAGAATAGGGGGAAAGGGAGAGAGAATAGGGGGAAAGGGAGAGAGAATAGGGGGAAAGGGAGAGAGAATAGGGAGGAAAGGGAGAGGGAATAGGGAGGAAAGGGAGAGGGAATAGGGAGGAAAGGGAGAGGGAATAGGGAGGAAAGGGAGAGGGAATAGGGAGGAAAGGGAGAGGGAATAGGGAGGAAAGGGAGAGAGAATAGGGGGAAAGGGAGAGAGAATAGGGGGAAAGGGAGAGAGAATAGGGGGAAAGGGAGAGAGAATAGGGAGGAAAGGGAGAGGGAATAGGGAGGAAAGGGAGAGGGAATAGGGAGGAAAGGGAGAGGGAATAGGGGGAAAGGGAGAGAGAATAGGGGGAAAGGGAGAGAGAATAGGGAGGAAAGGGAGAGGGAATAGGGAGGAAAGGGAGAGGGAATAGGGAGGAGATGGAATAGGAGGAGAGGGAATAGGGAGGAAAGGGAGAGGGAATAGGGAGGAAAGGGAGAGAGAATAGGGGGAAAGGGAGAGGGAATAGGGGGAAAGGGAGAGAGAATAGGGGGAAAGGGAGAGAGAATAGGGGGGAAAGGGAGAGAGAATAGGGAGGAAAGGGAGAGGGAATAGGGAGGAAAGGGAGAGGGAATAGGGAGGAGAGGGAATAGGGAGGAGAGGGAATAGGAAGGAAAGGGAGAGGGAATAGGGAGGAAAGGGAGAGGGAATAGGGAGGAAAGGGAGAGGGAATAGGGAGGAAAGGGAGAGGGAATAGGGAGGAAAGGGAGAGGGAATAGGGAGGAAAGGGAGAGAGAATAGGGAGTCTCAGCCCCTGTCCCATTCTATAGCCTGTCTAAAAAGGCCTGTTTATTGATGCTACTTTGCTGGGAAAACTGAATCAGCTGCTCTCTTTTCTTCTCTCTCCGTCTCTCGCAGACACGTACTGAATAAACACACACACACACACACACACACACACACACACACACACACACACACACACACACACACACACAGGAAAACGAAAAGAGGAGGAAAAGAGGAGGAAAGCCTAATGAAGGAACTGGAGAGGGGAGAAAGACGAGTAGGAGAAAGTAGGAGAAAGAAAGAGAATGAGTTTTACCTGAAACACTGGAGATTTAATTAGACAGGGTGTTTTACCTGATACACTGGGGATTTAATTAGACAGGGTGTTTTACTTGATACACTGGGGATTTAATTAGACAGGGTGTTCTACCTGATACACTGGGGATTTAATTAGACAGTGTCACGTTCATCATACCGAGGAGACCAAGGCGCAGTATGAGATAAATACATTCTTCTTTATTTAAACAAAGAACACTAAACAAACTAACAAAAATAACAAAACAAATGTGAAGCTATAAACACGAGTGCTGACATACAACTACACATAGACAATAACCCACAAAACCAAAATGGAAATGGCAACCTAATTGGAGCGTCCCCAATCAGAGACAATGATAAACAGTCTCTGATTGGGAACCAGTTCACCATAGACCTACATATACCAAGACATACTAAAACCCCATAAATATACAAAAACCCAAGACAGGACAAAAACACCTAGACAATACAAAAACTAAACCAACCACCCATGTCACACCCTGACCTAACAAGAATAATAAAGAAAACAAAGATAACTAAGGTCAGGGCGTGACACCCCCCAAAGGTGCGGACTCCTGGCCACAAACCTAAACCTATATGGGAGTGTCTGGGTGGGTATCTAACCTCAGTGGCGGCTCTGGTTCTGGACGCTGTCCACATTCTTTACACTGAGTCCGCTCTTGTATCACTGACCCGTGGATAATCGTCGGAGGCTCTGGACTGCGGATCCTCGCCGTAGGCCCCGGGCTGGGACCCTCGCTGCGTGGATCATCGCCTGATGTTCTGGACTATGGACCGTGCTGGAGGCCCCGGACTGGGGACCGTCGCTGGAGGCCCCGGACTGGGGACCGTCGCTGGAGGCCCCGGACTGTGGACCGTCACTGGAGACCCCGGACTGTGGACCGTCGCTGGAGGCCCCGGACTGTGGACCGTCACTGGAGACCCCGGACTGTGGACCGTCGCTGGAGACCCCGGACTGTGGACCGTCGCTGGAGGCCCCGGACTGTGGACCGTCACTGGAGACCCCGGACTGTGGACCGCCGCTGGAGACCCCGGACTGTGGACCGTCGCTGGAGACCCCGGACTGTGGACCGTCGCTGGAGACCCCGGACTGGGGACCGTCGCTGGAGACCCCGGACTGGGGACCGTCGCTGGAGACCCCGGACTGGGGACCGTCGCTGGAGACCCCGGACTGGGGACCGTTGCTGGGGACCGTCGCTGGAGACCCCGGACTGGGGACCGCTGCTGGAGGTACCGGGCTGGGGACACACACCTCAGGGCAAGTGCGAGGAGCAGGAACAGGGCCTTCTGGACTGCTGAGGCACACTATAGGCCTGGAGCATGATAAACAGCTGATAAACAGCTGTCTCTGATTGGGAACCAGTTCACCATAGACCTACATATACCAAGACATACTAAAACCCCATAAATATACAAAAATCCAAGACAGGACAAAAACACCTAGACAATACAAAAACTAAACCAACCACCCATGTCACACCCTGACCTAACAAGAATAATAAAGAAAACAAAGATAACTAAGGTCAGGGCGTGACACCCCCCCCAAAGGTGCGGACTCCTGGCCACAAACCTAAACCTATATGGGAGTGTCTGGGTGGGTATCTAACCTCAGTGGCGGCTCTGGTTCTGGGACCGTCGCTGGAGGCCCCGGACTGTGGACCGTCGCTGGAGACCCCGGACTGTGGACCGTCGCTGGAGACCCCGGACTGTGGACCGTCGCTGGAGACCCCGGACTGTGGACCGTCGCTGGAGACCACAGCCCAGTGCGTCCGGTGTCTTCGCCACGCACGCTAAAGTCACCATCCAGCCAGGACGGGTTGTGCAGGCCCTTAGTTCGAGACCTCCAGTGCGCCTCCACGGCCCGGTCTATCCTGTGCCTCCTCCTTTTAGACCAGGCCTCCAGTAGGTCTCCCCAGCCTGGTGAGTCCTGTGCCTGTTCCCAGAACCAGGCCTCCAGTAGGTCTCCCCAGCCTGGTGATTCTTGTGCCTGTCTCCTGTCCGGCGCCGCCAGGAGTCTCCCTCCTGCCCGGCGCCCGCTGCGAGGGTCCCCAGTCCGGGGTCGTAAAGAAGGCCCACCCGGACCCTCCCCTTTAGAGTCAGGTTTTAGAGTCAGGTTTTGCGGCCGGAGTCCGCACCTTTGAGGGGGGGTACTCAGGGTGTGGTGCTGTTCATTGTTCTCTTTCTATTCTTTCTATACTAAATTGTTTCAATTCTATACTTTGATTCTGCCTATTGTTTTAGATCAGAAAAGGAGAGGCCCTTGTCCTTTTGTGCCCCCTTCTCCCTACTTCCCACTTCTCCCCTTCCTTACTCCCCCTCAAGCCCCTTCCCCTTCTCCACATTCTTGACTGCTTTGTTGTCTTCATGTTTGCTTATACACCACACACCCCACTTTCTCTCTCCCTCCCTCCCTCCGCATTTTTTCCATGCCTTTGAATTAACCAACTCCAGTTAATTGTGCTTCCTTCTCTTTTCTGTGAGGCTTTCTAAAGACTAACCCTCTTTGGCAGGACTTGACAGGTACATTTCTGTTTCCTACTTAACCAACGTACTTGTGCGTGTGTGTCATGGTCTTTCAGGCATGTGTAATGGTTGATCTAGTTCATATTTAGCACAGCCTCTCTCCTGTTGTTCTGTGGTTGCTGCAGGTATTCTCTTTGTGTACACACACACACACATATACCTATAAACACCCATGCATGCCCGCCCACACCCCACACAAAACACAAACACACACACTCATGTTGGCTGTCAAGCTTACACTGTGGTTTAGCAGATGTGTCTTTGCTCTGATGCCTGTGTTCGGTGTTCATTGTGGTTGTCACATGTGTATTACATTTACATTTAAGTCATTTAGCAGACGCTCTTATCCAGAGCGACTTACAAATTGGTGAATTCACCTTCTGACATCCAGTGGAACAGCCACTTTACAATAGTGCATCTAAATCATTAAGGGGGGGGGTGGTGAGAAGGATTACTTATCCTATCCTAGGTATTCCTTGAAGAGGTGGGGTTTCAGGTGTCTCCGGAAGGTGGTGATTGACTCCGCTGTCCTGGCGTCGTGAGGGAGTTTGTTCCACCATTGGGGGCCAGAGCAGCGAACAGTTTTGACTGGGCTGAGCGGGAACTGTACTTCCTCAATGGTAGGGAGGCGAGCAGGCCAGAGGTGGATGAACGCAGTGCCCTTGCTTGGGTGTAGGGCCTGATCAGAGCCTGGAGGTACTGCGGTGCCGTTCCCCTCACAGCTCCGTAGGCAAGCACCATGGTCTTGTAGCGGATGCGAGCTTCAACTGGAAGCCAGTGGAGAGAGCGGAGGAGCGGGGTGACGTGAGAGAACTTGGGAAGGTTGAACACCAGACGGGCTGCGGCGTTCTGGATGAGTTGTAGGGGTTTAATGGCACAGGCAGGGAGCCCAGCCAACAGCGAGTTGCAGTAATCCAGACGGGAGATGACAAGTGCCTGGATTAGGACCTGCGCCGCTTCCTGTGTGAGGCAGGGTCGTACTCTGGGATGTTGTAGAGCATGGGATGAACCTACAGGAACGGGCCACCGCCATGATGTTGGTTGAGAACGACAGGGTGTTGTCCAGGATCACGCCAAGGTTCTTAGCGCTCTGGGAGGAGGACACAATGGAGTTGTCAACTGTGATGGCGAGATCATGGAACGGGCAGTCCTTCCCCGGGAGGAAGAGCAGCTCCGTCTTGCCGAGGTTCAGCTTGAGGTGGTGATCCGTCATCCACACTGATATGTCTGCCAGACATGCAGAGATGCGATTCGCCACCTGGTCATCAGAAGGGGGAAAGGAGAAGATTAATTGTGTGTCGTCTGCATAGCAATGATAGGAGAGACCATGTGAGGTTATGACAGAGCCAAGTGACTTGGTGTATAGCGAGAATAGGAGAGGGCCTAGAACAGAGCCCTGGGGGACACCAGTGGTGAGAGCGCGTGGCGAGGAGACAGATTCTCGCCACGCCACCTGGTAGGAGCGACCTGTCAGGTAGGACGCAATCCAGCGTGGGCCGCGCCGGAGATGCCCAACTCGGAGAGGGTGGAGAGGAGGATCTGATGGTTCACAGTATCGAAGGCAGCCGATAGGTCTAGAAGGATGAGAGCAGAGGAGAGAGAGTTAGCTTTAGCAGTGCGGAGCGCCTCCGTGATGCAGAGAAGAGCAGTCTCAGTTGAATGACTAGTCTTGAAACCTGACTGATTTGGATCAAGAAGGTCATTCTGTATCTATGTGATGCTACTAATGTTCCACTGGTTAAGTTGTTCAAAGCGTCTGCCAAAATGACCAGAGAATGTTAGTTGTTGTGACTCTTAGCCACCTATCTTCTGTGGTGTTGGTGTATGGTGGTTGATGAAATGTTGTGCCCATGTTGCCTGTCTTAACAGTAGACTGTTGGTTTGTTGCAGGTATTTCTTTGCTGTGCTGGCCATCCTGACCATTCTGGGGGTGCTGAATGGTTTGGTCCTCCTCCCTGTGTTGCTGTCTTACTTTGGCCCCTATCCAGAGGTTAGATGGTTTCTCCTGCAGAAATACTATAATGGCTTGCACACACATTTTTTTACACACACACATTTTTTTACACACACATTTTTTACACACACACATTTTTTTACACACACATTTTTTTACACGCACGTTTTACGCACACATATTTTTGTGAACCAACACTAACTTTTTATTGAATGTTCTAACACGAGCTCATCATGAAATTATTTAGCAGCATAATTTGTGTAATAATAACAAACAAAAATGAACAAAATAATTCCCTCATCTCCTTACACCTCCCTCCTTTTTCTGTCCCCCTCAGGTGACCCCTGTTGATGGGCGTAGCCAGTTACCCACTCCGTCCCCAGAACCCCCTCCTCCCGTGGTCCACTTCTCCGTCCACCCCTGCCATACCACCTCAGGGACGGGGACAGGTACCGGCTCTGACTCGTCAGACTCTGAGTACAGCTCCAACACCACGGCCTCAGGCATCAGCCAGGACCTGCAGCAGTACGACCTCCCCACCACTAGAAGCAGTGCTGGGAGAGCAGAGGAGGTGCGACGAGGAGCAGTGCCAAGAAGGACAGCTAGACAGGGAAACGCCACAGCCTACTCTTTGTCTTCTGTAAGTGCTTCGGATAATGACCACACACACGTGACATACAGTTGAAGTCAGAAGTTTACATACACCTTAGCCAAATACATTTAAACTCAGTTTTTCACAATTCCTGACGTGTAATCCTAGTAAAAATCCCCTGTCTTAGGTCAGTTAGGATCACAACTTTATTTTAAGAATGTAAAATGTCATAATAATAGTAGAAGGAATTATTTATTTCAATTGTTATTTCTTTCATCACATATGCAGTGGGTCAGAAGTTTACATACACTCAATTAGTATTTGGTAGCATTGCCTTTAATGTTTAATTTCAGTCAAACGTTTCGGGTAGCCTTCCACAAGCTTCCCACAATAAGTTGGGTGAATTTTGGCCCATTCCTCCTGACAGAGCTGGTGTAACTGAGTCAGATTTCTGGCCTCCTTGCTCGCACACGCTTTTTCAGTTCTGCCCACAAATGTTTTATAGAATTGAGGGCAGGGCTTTGTGATGGCCACTCCAATACCTTGACCTTGTTTTTGCCACAACTTTGGAAGTATGCTTGGGGTCATTGTCCATTTGGAAGACCCATTTGCCACCAAGCTTTAACTTCCTGACTGATGTCTTGAGATGTTGCTTCAATATAGCCACATAATTTTCCTCCCTCATGATGCCATCTATTTTGTGAAGTGCACCAGTCCCTCCTGCAGCAAAGCACCTCCACAACATGATGCTGCCACCCCCGTGCTTCACGGTTGGGATGGTGTTCTTCAGCATGCAAGCCTCACCTTTTTCCCCCAAACATAACGATGGTCATTATGGCCTATATTTGTTTCATCAGACCAGAGGACATTTCTCCAAAAAGTACAATCTTTGTCCCCATGTGAAGTTGCAAACCGTAGTCTGGCTTTTTTATGGCGGTTTGGAGCAGTGGCTGAGCAGCCTTTCAGGTTATAGGACGTGTTTTACTGTGGATATAGATACTTTTGTACCTGTTTCCTCCAGCATCTTCACAAGGTCATTTGCAGTTGTTCTGTGATTGATTTGCACTTTTTGCACCAAAATACGTTCATCTCTAGGAGATGGAACACATCTCCTTCCTGAGCGGTATGATGGCTGCGTTTGTACAGATGAATGTGGTACCTTCAGGCGTTTGGAAATATCTCCCAAGGATGAACCAGACTTGTGGAGGTCTACAATTTTCTGAGGTTTTGGCTGATTTCTTTTGATTTTCCCATGATGTTAAGCAAAGAGGCCCTGAGTTTGAAGGTAGGCCTTGAAATACATCCACAGGCACACCTCCAATTGACTCATGATGTCAATTAGCCTATCAGAAGCTTCTAAAGCCACCATTTTCTGGAATTTTCCAAGCTGGTCAAAGGCACAGTCAACTTAGTGTATGTAAACTTCTGACTCTCTGGAATTGTGATACAGTTAATTGTAAGTGAAATAATCTGTCTGTAAACAATTGTTGGAAAAATTACATGTGTCATGCACAAAGTAGATGTCCTAACCGACTTGCAAAACTATAGTTTGTTAACATGAAATTTGTGGAGTGGTTGAAAACAAGTTTTTAATGACTCCAACCTAAGTGCATGTAAACTTAATACTTCAGCTGTATGTTCACACTCTTTTCTTTGAACATGTTGAGCATGTGTACAAGTTGTTCTGATTTTCTGATCTCTCTCCTGTCAGTCGGTCCTGCCGGAGTCGGATGCCCACCCCGGTGCATCCCGGTGCAAGAGGGACCTACAGTCCCTTCCCCCAGCCCGCCCACGCATGGAGGCTTTTGAAACTGAGGCTGGAGGCCATTACGGCTCCGGGGGCCATTTTGTCTCGGGAGGCCACCGAGAACGTTCTGCGGGGCACAGAACTCGTCCATCCCACAACCCCCGGGCCAATCACCACCAACCTCACCACTCTAACCCCGCCCCTACTTACTGCCAGCCCATCACAATGGTAACGGCCTCTGCATCGGTTACCATCGCCGTCCACTCTACCTCTCCCCCCACTCAGAGCCCCACCTCCTCTTACCCAGGACACACTGCAGCGGACAGTTACCACACAGCAAGGGGCGCAGAGCCTGAGCCTGCCTTCCAGCACCCCCATGTGCCACTGGAGGCCCATACAGGTTGCAGAGGAACCAAGATGGACACCAAGGTGGAGGCGATGGAGCTCCAGGATGTGGAGTGTGAGGCAGCTGAGAGCGACTGTGATAAGAGGGCAAGCTGAGGTGAGCCTCAATGGAGTTTGTAGCTTCTCATGACAGTGAAGTAATTCACATGTTGGTATTACATCCACAAAGTACTTGCAATGAATGTTCCTTTTCCTTCTTTGGTTTTGTTACTTGCAAAAAATGTCCCCATTCAGTCCTTCAAACCCTTTTTACTGCAACCTGAACATAACATATTGAGCGTTATGCCTTTAGAGAGTGAGATGTGTGTGCTGTCATGACAGGTTTCTAACTCTGTTGTCTGTCTCTCTGTTGTTCCAGTGGAGGAGAGCAGAAGCACAACGGCCAAAGTTGGACTCCCTCTCTCACTCAGCGGCCCAATGCAGTGCAGCTCAGCGACACACATAACCCAGTGGTGGGTCGTACCATGGTGCTCATTCTTACTGTAACCCCGTGGATGTTTGTCTTAGATATCTCTATCCATCATTAAAAGATGTATACTTATGTAAATATGAACAAAGAAGTAGCTATAATGTAGGAGTTGTACAGCTCCTGTTTTTATCAGACTGGGGGCATCATTTCTATGGCGTGTGTGTTTTTGGTTTTACTTTCCTTGTCGGGGCCAGAAGTCATCACAAGCACAGTAAAACAAGAAAAATGGGAGACATTTAGCCAGTCCCCACACGGAGAAAGGCTATTTTAAGCTTATGGGTTAGGGTTACGATTAGGGTGATGGTTAGAATTAGGTTTTGGGTTAAATTAGGGGTTAAGCTTAGGGGAAAAATTAGGGTTAGATTAAGGCTTAAGGTTAGGGGTTAGGGAAAATAGGATTTTGAATGGGACCAATTATTTTGTCCCCACAAGGATATTAAAACAAATGCGTGTGTGTGTGAGAGAGAAATCTCTGATTACTGTTGTTCACTCGTCTGTGGATCTGTGCCATGAGGAAGCTTCATCTAGACAATACAGTTCAGCATACGTTGTTGCTGCTTAAGATATTCTGTAATAATGTATAATAACTGTATAATAATTCTATGCAAATGTTTATTTTATGTTAGAAAGAGGTGAGTGTATAAATGTGATTGTGGGTTTGTGTTTATGTGGGTGCGTAGGTGGGTCTGGGCGCGGGTGGGTGGGTAACCCATCGGATACATCTCTAAAAAGAAATATACTAACAATCACGTCAAGTGATACTACTCAATAGCTACACGGGGCATGTATGTGTGTGTTTTATATATATATATGTTTGTGTATAAAGGTACTCTTTTTTTTATTTGCATATCACAAACCTGTGGTAGTTATGAAACAATTACTGTTGAACTCTGACTCACGCTATGCGTGCTATTTAATACGAGCCGATATGTAGAAGATATAAAAGGTGTTTGTTGTGACTTGGCTGTCCCTTGAACTCAATTACCCATCTCCCATTTCCTCTGGGGATTTCATAGCTCTCAGCGGCCATCTTATAGTAGCATGAGTGGGCGTAAAAGTATCACTCCCATAGTTAAAGTGGAACTGACAGCGTTTTAACTACTTTGCAGATATGAAACAAACAGACTATCATAATATCAGTAAAAAATATACAATTCCCAGTTTATGCTACAAAACCATGATAAGAAGTTTTAAAAATAGGTTCTATTTGACTCAACATTCCATGATGTACACGAAGGCATTGTTGGCAGAATAGATGGATGCAGTTCAATACATGATTAATATAATTCACCAATACATTTCTTGGTAGTCCAAAAAACATTGCTATCAGGTTGTTACATTGTTTGCTGCCTCCATTCGGGATGCACTGTTTCAGTTTCAATGATATTTTGGACAAAAACAGACATGTAACTAAGGTTGGGAATGTCAATACAACTGAACTAGCAAGGGCAATGATCACAAGTCAGTCATAATAGGCTAGCGTATATATTTATGTAGCAACCTAAAAACACGGAGCCTAAGGTTAGCCAGCAAGCTAACTGCTAGGAGGGTGACATGTCATGCCATTGGAGGAGTGGGTGAGTGACTGACATTTTTCCCTCATATACACAGAGATGCAGGTGTCATTTGGTTAGCTAGTGAGAACTTGAACGACTGTTATCCAGTTAGCATATCTCTTGCATTCATAAATTCTCAGATAACATGTAAACAGCCTAACCAGCTCTGCTATGGCGAATAAAATAGTCAGAGCAAAGTGTTTATTTTTGTCTGAAAATAACTAGCTAGCAAGCTAACCAACTTTAGCCAGTTAGCTTGGGTGCTTGGTTGGGACAAGCATGCATTGGCAGGCAAGCTGCAGAAAAACGATTAGGGTACAATTCCTCATTGTTTATAGGTGCAATTTTGACGGCCAACAAAGAGGTTTTATCTAATGTTCCCTCGTTAGATTTTAGCTTATCTCGTCCTGACTAACATTAGTTGTTGATCTTGTTGTAGTTGATGTGCACAACGGAGGGAGAAAGAGCCTACCTTTTCATGGTTGTTTGGTCAATAGGACTGTAATGTTCCCAAATGTAAGAGGACTCCAGTGGTATTTACATATTAGCAGAAATCCATTCAGGTGTATTTAGTGGCTTTTGGCAAATGCATTCTAATGATGTAAAGTCGTGCTGTTTTAGCCGCCTGTAAACACACAGTCCAGTTTAAAGTGAATGATGGCAGGCCCATGTGGCAAGTGGCGTGTTTGTATAAATGCCTACTGTAGCTCTGATTGGCTATGGCACACCGGTCTGTGTAGACTCCGGTCCTGGACAAGACAGATGGTTTTATTTACTGCAGTCTATTAATTGTCCATATACACCGCCGCTTTCCCACTTCATATCTCTTTAGAACTTTCACATACCTTAGTATATGTAACTCCCAAAAACTATAAGAAGTTATTCAAAGGTGCTCGCTTGTCAGTAAACGTTTAAAAGCGTGTGATATTCTTCCTGGGGGTGTATATGAACAGATTTTGATATGATTTCATGTTGCCAAAATGCTGTCAATTCCACTTTAATGCATATTGCAATTGGTGGACAAAATCCATGGTAGTTAGTCAAGGCCATTATGGAGGATATTGTTGTGAAATTTACATGTTTGTTTCCTTTTTTTTCATGAATGCAACTTTTGTTATTCTGACTGTAAATATACATTGTTGTCCTATCTCTAGTGATAAGCTACAGCTACGGTATTTCCCAACTCAACACGGCACTTGACTGAATTACACATTTCATTCACAAGAAACTCTTTCTTCCTCTTTACCCAATAAGATACACAGCCCAGAGAGCTGAAGGATTTAGCACTATCTGGTCTAACAATACTGTGTGGGTGCGGGTGTGTGTGTCCGTCCTATCGCTCTTCCCTCCTCAGAGACAGCAAAGACAACTGCCCCCAATTTAACCCCAGCCGTCCCCACCCACCCAACCTCACCTCGTCACAATCCACAACAAGCCTCAAGGGTCAGGGTTCACTAAGCCCCCCCCGCCACCCACCCCCCCATCATGCCCGGTGTGTGTCAGTCATGTCTTTCCAGACCCCCCCCCTCCCCACATACACACAGTCTAACACGTGTAGCTATGTGTGTCTTTTTGCGTGTCAGCTGCTTGAGTGAAAATCTTATTTTTTTCCCTCCTGATGTCACATTGGCAATAACGGAGAGAAATCATGGCTGGCAACTATTTTCTTAAATATTTTGTAATGTTTTGTTTGTGTTTGGTTTTTCAATGTTGAATTTGCGATATTTATATTTTTGTATTATGAGATGTTTTTGTTTTGTTTACTTCCATTATTGGTCATAAATGTCAGTGGATAACAAATGCAGGGATTTTTATGTCTATTGAAAAACACTATTACTATTGTTTTGACATGAATGGTGTTCAATCTGTATAAAGTGCTTACTAATGTAGGGAAACCAGAGTATATAACATTTACACTACAAGACTCACCATAGCTCTTAGAGGATTTTAAAAGGAAAATAAACTGATCTATGGTTTTCTACAGATGCCATTTGGTCTTGGTTGGCGAGGATATATATTGTTTCAGTTACAAAGATAAATGTATGCCATATAATTTATTTATATGAAAATGTATTTTTGTAGTGTACATAGTTGTCAAGTTATTTGACAGAAGTATATATTTTTAAGAGTTTATATGTAATAATACCATAACAGAGAAAAATCCTACGGTGCACACTTTCATCGCTAACTGGCTCTGACGGCATTGACTGACTCGTCCCACTCAGTATTATCTATCATAGGGGAGAGAACTCAGACAGCTGTTTCTATGGGTTTGTCAAAGGCTGGCCATGAAAGTAGAAGTTGTACCAGCTCTCTAAATACTAATGTTCAAACACTGATAGAATTCTAACAAATACAAATATTATAACTTATTTGTCTCTTTTTTTATAACTTTAATAAATGGATCTTAAAGGAATTGTTTGTTGTTGACTTTGGGTCAATGATTTCAGAAATGGTTTGATATCCTGAAACACAGAACATCTTCCCTGCCCTCTTCAGAGACAGCAAGGACAACTGGCCTCAATACTGACCTCACCTCGTTAAAATCCACAACATAAGGCCATGACAGTGCTATGTGAGGTATATACATAAAATACGATACTGTATTTACCACACATTACAACATCTTTTCATAATAGTAACATGCACAGAACATGTTTTTGTTAAAGTCCCACTCGTTTTGAGTAAAATATAGTTTTTTTACCTTTGAATATTGTTTACCATGTACTGTATGGTTTCACACTTTACATAACGTTGAACTGATATCAATTAAATGAGTAGTTACAGTATGTTTACTTAATGTAAAGTGTTGCCAGAACCCTTGATTATGGAGCATTTCCCCCTGTACATCACAAGGACTACTCCTTGTCCACTCCTTGTCTCCTCCTCTCCTTTCCCGCCTCGCCATTGAAACTGGCTGACATCTGGTCCTGAATCCAGCAGCTCCCTCTAACAGCCACCTCCCTCGTTCCCTCCACCCCCCTCCGCTCCCCTGTTTGGTAAGATTTTGATAGACAGCTTTATAGACTGCAAGGAAATTGGTTGTAGTTCCATTTCAGCTGGTCTGTTCAGAGTAATGAATAAGGGCATGTGGCCCAGGAGCTAACTGATGAAGATCCAGTCAGACTACCTCCTCTCCCTGTTTACTGGCTGGCTAATTGACTGAAGGACTAGCTGACTGACTGGCTGGCTGACTGACTGAATGATTGACTATCTGACTGACAATGATTGATTGACTGGCTGACTGACAATGACTGGCTGACTGAATGAATGACTGGCTGACTGAATTACTAAAGTCCAGGCTCTTAATGAACAAGTGTTTCCTGTACCTGTCCTTTCAGCCCTGATCCCTGGATGATGGGGGGAACAGGGGAGGGAGGAGAGGATAGAAAGGGAGGAGAGCTATTTAAGATCTTGAAACTCCCAGAGTAATGGACTATTCCACTGTGGTTCCCTGCCCAGGGTTTGTGACAATAGACAACGAAGTGGTTTATTTTATCTCACTTTTTCTATCAGTCTCTCTTTCTCTCCCTCTTTCTCTCTATCAATCCCTCTTTCTCTCCCTCTTTCTATCGATCTTTCCCTGTATCTCTATCTTTCTGTCTTTCTCTCTATCTCTCTCTCTCTTTCTTTCACTCTCTCTCAAGCCTCCGTGAACAATTTAATATCTTAAACATTTGTCATGAAGAAAGCTTCACAGTGGAGTTACTGAATCCACTCCCTTTCTTCCCTCCCTCTCTCCCTGCCTGAAAGGAATGTCCATCATCACCTGCCGGTAGAGCAGATCCCTTTAAGTGTATACACTCCTCAACATGAGTAATTGCTCTGTTGACTTGACTGGAATGGACACTCGCGCGCAGACTGTACACACACACACACACACACACTCCTGCCAGAGCCAGATTTACAATTTTTTTATGCAAGCGGAGAAAAGGATAAATCTGTTGGAGGCATTCGATAGCGTGCTGATACGATATGACTCCACATCCAGACCAATGGGGCTTTACCTTCGAGACATCACTGATACCTTGAAAACCATTCAACTTCTCAGTGTGTGTTTGTGTGTATATACACTTCTACATGCCAGCGTGCTACTAGCCAGGGTGACGTCAAAGACGAGGTGTTTCCAAAAGCTTGTCTTTAGTGTCAGCCACATCTTACACAAACGTTGTAGCAGTAGCTTCAGTTTGATTCCTATGAC
The DNA here is from genome assembly GCF_036934945.1 of Oncorhynchus masou masou. Taxonomy (NCBI): domain Eukaryota; kingdom Metazoa; phylum Chordata; class Actinopteri; order Salmoniformes; family Salmonidae; genus Oncorhynchus; species Oncorhynchus masou. Next base: position 18,670,936 of record NC_088236.1, on the reverse strand, counting down.
ATGAACTGTTCTCAGCCAATGAATTGTCTATTTCTTGAACTGCATTGTTGGTTAAGGGCTTGTAAGTAAGCATTTCATGATATGATACCTGTTGTATTCGGGACATGTGACTAATACAATTTGATTTGATATGGAATGCTTGCTGGATTGTTCAGGGAGAGCATAGATATTGATGTGAGTCTTGGCTGGGCTTGAACCAGCGATCCTGCATATTACAGAGGGAATATGTGTTTGGTGCAAATTTAGAAATTATCCTTTCTAGCTGGCAATGGTGAAAAGCGTGAACCGGAAGATGAAGAAAGCCAGCATTGTGTTTATTGACAACCTGCTGTTTGACAAGAAGAGGATATGAAAAGGCTTCTCTGTGGCCTTAAAAACATTGAAACCCTTTCAACCAAGATCCAGAAGCACATTGTGTTGCAGCATGGGAGGCTTCCCTGGCCTGGCTCGGTCTGCTCTCCCAACCAGGGATCTGTTTGATTTGGCTGATTGTTCACAGAGAGACGACAGTATGGTGTTCAGGAGGATGTGGGGTCTGTAGTTCTACTGGCCACCCCTTATATTATATTACCCACAGCTAGAACTACAGTTCCAGATACAGAAGCCTCTGCTCTGTTCGGGTAATAACAGAATTTACTAGAGTGTTTTTGTGTGGATAATACAGCGGTATTTACTATAGTATTCAACAGCATACTACAAGTATACTAGGTTTAAGGTTAGGGAAAATAGGATTTGGAATCAATTCTTTGGTCCCCACAAGCATAGTAAAACAACCTTCTCAAAATAGTAATTTAGAGTTTTTAAATTGTATAGAAATGCAGTAAATTAGTTTAAACTTGAACATTTCTTGGATGGGGTTTGGAATGAAAACACTTCAGCACACTGCTGCATATTTACACTGACTGATTTCACTCCAGCCATTACCATGAGCCTGTCCTCCCCAATTAAAGTGCCACCAGCCTCCCGTGGTGTGGGTGGATGGGCGGATGTGTTTCTGAGAGAGAGAGTGAAATGTATGTGTGTGTGTGTGTGCGGCCAATGAGAGACGGAGGGGTGGATGAGGGGTCAGAGAGACGGAGGGGTGGATGAGGGGGTAGAGAGACGGACGGGAGGATGAGGGGTCAGAGAGACGGAGGGGTGGATGAGGGGGTAGAGAGACGGACGGGAGGATGAGGGGTCAGAGAGACGGAGGGTAGGTGAGGGGTTAGAGAGACAGAGGGGTGGATGAGGGGGTAGAGAGACGGACGGGAGGATGAGGGGTCAGAGAGACGGAGGGGTAGGTGAGGGGTTAGAGAGACGGACGGGAGGATGAGGGGTCAGAGAGACGGAGGGGTGGATGAGGGGTCAGAGAGACGGAGGGGTAGGTGAGGGGTTAGAGAGACAGAGGGGTGGATGAGGTGTTAGAGAGACAGCTGGGTGGGTGAGGGGTTAGAGAGACAGCTGGGTGGGTGAGGGGTTAGAGAGATGGAGGGGTAGATGAGGGGTTAGAGGAACAGCTGGGTGGATGAAGGGTTAGAGAGACAGCTGGGTGGGTGAGGGGTTAGAGAGATGGAGGGGTGGATGAGGGGTCAGAGAGACAGCTGGGTGGATGAGGGGTTAGAGAGACGGAGGGGTGGATGAGGGGTCAGAGAGACGGAGGGGTGGGTGAGGGGTTAGAGAGACGGATGGGTGGGTGAGGGGTTAGACAGACAGAGGGGTGGGTGAGGAGTTAGAGAGACAGCTGGGTGGATGAGGGGTTAGGGAGACGGAGGGGTGGGTGAGGGGTTAGTGCGACAGAGGGTGGGTGAGGGGTTAGAGAGACGGACGGGTGAGTGAGGGGTTAGTGCGACAGAGGGTGGGTTAGGGGTTAGAGAGACGGACGGGTGGGTGAGGGGTCAGAGAGACGGACGGGTGGGTGAGGGGTTAGAGAGACGGAGAGGTGGATAAGGGGTTAGAGAGATGGAGGGGTGGGTGAGGGGTCAGAGAGACGGAGGGGTGGATGAGGGGTTAGAGAGACAGAGTGGTGGATGAGGGGTTAGAGAGACGGAGTGGTGGATGAGGGGTTAGAGAGAGGTAGGGGTAGATGAGGGGTTAGAGAGACATCTGGGTAGATGCGGGGTTAGCAAGACGGAGGGGTGGATGAGGAGTTAGAGAGATGGTGGGATGGATGAGGGGTTATAGAGGCAGCTGGGTGGATGAGGGGTTAGAGAGACGGAGGGGTGGATGAGGAGTTAGAGAGACGGAGGGGTGGATGAGGAGTTAGAGAGAGGGCTGGGTGGATGAGGGGATGGAGAGACAGTTGGGTGGATGAGGGTTTAGAGAGACTAGGGGTGGATGAGGGTTTTCGAGACAGCTGGGTGGATGAAAGGATAGAGGACGAGTGTTGGCTGGTGTATAGGAAGGAGTAGTGAAACAGCATGAGTGTGATTATGGTGAGTGATGTTGTTTACTCTCATTTCCATCTGGCATAATTGCTCCTGCATAGCTAGGTGGAAAACCAAACCGTTGTTTACCTTTCAGCCCGTGACTGAGGAGGGCCAGCCCCATACCACGGTCTCATGAACCAGACCGCCAACACTAGAGGTGCTTATATCGCTTACCAGCTTACTCTCTCTCCATATGGACAGTGGGGTAAATTGAGCCAAAGGATTAGTTAAGCCACCCCTTGTTTCTAGGAAACCATACACAAAATGAATCAGGTGACCAAATATTTAGGAAGATGTCATCATTTCATGTCTGTGAAGGAAGAAAACACATGGAAAAAGTGGTAAGCAAGTTAGGTAATCTTTCGGGGGGCATTTCATAAAGGAAAATGTATCTATTGTGTTTATAGGTTTCATCATGCTTTTATCTAAACCTAAGTAGATCGTTTTAAGATGGTTTTATACATTAGTTGGGGTCTGTATAAGCTACAATATGAGGTCCTAAACCTGGAATGAAAGTGCATATGGGGGTAAGTTGAGTATAATTATTACATTTTGTCAGTTTTAAACACCAACTCATCCACCCCAACCCCTTAAGTAAAATCAAATCAAATCAAATTTATTTGTCACATACACATGGTTAGCAGATGTTAATGCGAGTGTAGCGAAATGCTTGTGCTTCTAGTTCCGACAATGCAGTAATAACCAACAAGTAATCTTACTAACAATTCCTAAACTACTGTCTTATACACAGTGTAAGGGGATAAAGAATATGTACATAAGGATATATGAATGAGTGATGGTACATAGGCAAGATACAGTAGATGGTATCGAGTACAGTATATACATATGAGATGAGTATGTAAACAAAGTGGCATAGTTAAAGTGGCTAGTGATACATGTATTACATAAGGATGCAGTCAATGATATAGAGTACAGTATATACGTATGCATATGAGATGAATAATGTAGCGTAAGTAACATTATATAAGGTAGCATTGTTTAAAGTGGCTAATGATATATTTACATCATTTCCCATCAATTCCCATTATTAAAGTGGCTGGAGTTGAGTCAGTGTCAGTGTGTTGGCAGGAGCCACTCAATGTTAGTCTGATGGCCTTGAGATAGAAGCTGTTTTTCAGTCTCTCGGTCCCAGCTTTGATGCACCTGTACTGACCTCGCCTTCTGGATGATAGCGGGGTGAACAGGCAGTGGCTCGGGTGGTTGATGTCCTTGATGATCTTTATGGCCTTCCTGTAACATCGGGTGGTGTAGGTGTCCTGGAGGGCAGGTAGTTTGCCCCCGGTGATGCGTTGTGCAGACCTCACTACCCTCTGGAGAGCCTTATGGTTGAGGGCGGAGCAGTTGCCGTACCAGGCGGTGATACAGCCCGCCAGGATGCTCTCGATTGTGCATCTGTAGAAGTTTGTGAGTGCTTTTGGTGACAAGCCGAATTTCTTCAGCCTCCTGAGGTTGAAGAGGCGCTGCTGCGCCTTCTTCACGATGCTGTCTGTGTGAGTGGACCAATTCAGTTTGTCTGTGATGTGTATGCCGAGGAACTTAAAACTTGCTACTCTCTCCACTACTGTTCCATCGATGTGGATAGTGGGGTGTTCCCTCTGCTGTTTCCTGAAGTCCACAATCATCTCCTTAGTTTTGTTGACGTTGAGTGTGAGGTTATTTTCCTGACACCACACTCCGAGGGCCCTCACCTCCTCCCTGTACGCCATCTCGTCGTTGTTGGTAATCAAGCCTACCACTGTTGTGTCGTCCGCAAACTTGATGATTGAGTTGGAGGCGTGTGTGTTCATTGCCACGCAGTCGTGGGTGAACAGGGAGTACAGGAGAGGGCTCAGAATGCACCCTTGTGGGGCCCCAGTGTTGAGGATCAGCGGTGAGGAGATGTCACCATGCTCCGTACCTACCCTCACCACCTGGGGGCGGCCCTGTCAGGAAGTCCAGTACCCAGTTGCACAGGGCGGGGTCGAGACCCAGGGTCTTGAGCTTGATGACGAGCTTGGAGGGTACTATGGTGTTGAATGCCGAGCTGTAGTCGATGAACAGCATTCTCACATAGGTATTCCTCTTGTCCAGATTGGTTAGGGCAGTGTGCATTGTAGTTGAGATTGCATCGTCTGTGGACCTATTTGAGCGGTAAGCAAATTGGAGTGGGTCTAGGGTGTCAATGATAAGCTGGTGCGAGTGCTCAAGTTAATCCAAACCCACGAGTTTTCCCAAGGCAGCTCCATCTCATTTACACATCTTGACACCTCTTCATACAAATCATGCCCCGTAGTTGCACCGTAGGGCCAAGGAATATGCAATGAAATCTTTTCCCTTTTTTCACAAGCTGCTCTTTTAGATTGATGGACAACTGGTCTACTCTCTCGGCAATGGTGTTTCTGCTCAGACTCACATTTAAAAGTTGCCTTTTTTCTGGGCAAACTGGAGGTGATATGGTCCTTGACTAGTCTCTCAAAGCACTTCATGATGACGGAAGTGAGTGCTACGGGGAGGTAGTCGTTTAGCTCAGTTACCTTAGCTTTCTTGGGAACTGGAACAATGGTGGCCCTCTTGAAGCATGTGGGAACAGCAGACTGATATAGGGATTGATTGAATATGTCCGTAAACACACCAGCCAGCTGGTCTGCGCATGCTCTGAGGGCGCGGCTGGGGATGCCGTCTGGGCCTGCAGCCTTGCGAGGGTTAACACGTTTAAATGTTTTACTCACCTCGGCTGCAGTGAAGGAGAGACCGCATTTTTCCGTTGCAGGCAGTGTCAGTGGCACTGTATTGTCCTCAAAGCGGGCAAAAAAGTTATTTAGTCTGCCTGGGAGCAAGACATCCTGGTCCGTGACTGGGCTGGATTTCTTCCTGTAGTCCGTGATTGACTGTAGACCCTGCCACATGCCTCTTGTGTCTGAGCCGTTAAATTGGGATTCTACTTTGTCTCTGTACTGACGCTTAGCTTGTTTGATAGCCTTACTGAGGGAATAGCTGCATTGTTTGTATTCAGTCATGTTACCAGACACCTTGCCCTGATTGAAAGCAGTGGTTCGCGCTTTCAGTTTCACGCGAATGCTGCCATCAATCCAAGGTTTCTGGTTAAGGAATGTTTTAATCGTTGCTATGGGAACGACATCTTCAACGCACGTTCTAATGAACTCGCACACCGAATCAGCGTATTCGTCAATGTTGTTATTTGACACAATACGAAACATGTCCCAGTCCACGTGATGGAAGCAGTCTTGGAGTGTGGAGTCAGCTTGGTCGGACCAGCGTTGGACAGACCTCAGCGTGGGAGCTTCTTTTTTTAGCTTTTGTCTGTAGGCAGGTATCAGCAAAATGGAGTCGTGGTCAGCTTTTCCGAAAGGGGGCGGGGCAGGGCCTTATATGCGTCGCGGAAGTTAGAGTAACAGTGATCCAAGGTTTTTCCGCCCCTGGTTGCGCAATCGATATGCTGATAAAATTTAGGGAGTCTTGTTTTCAGATTAGCCTTGTTAAAATCCCCAACAACGATGAATGCAGCCTCCGGATAAATGGTTTCCAGTTTGCAAAGAGTTAAATAAAGTTCGTTCAGAGCCATCGATGTGTCTGCTTGGGGGGATATATACGGCTGTGATTATAATCGAAGAGAATTCTCTTGGTAGATAATGCGGTCTACATTTGATTGTGAGGAATTCTAAATCAGGTGAACAGAAGGATTTGAGTTCCTGTATTTTTCTTTCATTGCACCATGCCTCGTTAGCCATAAGGCATACACCCCCACCCCTCTTCTTACCAGAAAGGTGTTTGTTTCTGTCGGCGCGATGTGTGGAGAAACCCGCTGGCTGCACCGCATCCGAGAGCGTCTCTCCAGTGAGCCATGTTTCCGTGAAGCACAGAACGTTACAGTCTCTGATGTCCCTCTGGAATGCTACCCTTGCTCGGATTTCATCAACCTTGTTGTCAAGAGACTGGACATTGGCAAGAAGAATGCTAGGAAGTGGGGCACGATGTGCCCGTCTCCGTAGTCTGACCAGAAGACCGCCACGTTTCCCTCTTTTTCGGAGTCGTTTTTTTGGGTCGCTGCATGCGATCCATTCTGTTGTCTTGTTTGTAAGGCAGAACACAGGATCCGCGTCGCGAAAAACATATTCTTGGTCGTACTGATGGTGAGTTGACGCTGATCTTATCTACAGTAGTTCTTCTCGGCTGTATGTAATGAAACCTAAGATGACCTGGGGTACTAATGTAAGAAATAACACGTAAAAAAAACAAAAAACTGCATAGTTTCCTAGGAACGCGAAGCGAGGCGGCCATCTCTGTCGGCGCCGGAAGTAAGTAACCTTCGGTCTTATGTAACCATACCAAACGTAACATATACTCATTTCAGTATCCAGGATTTGCATTTAGTATGTTACGTGTAATCTATGAGACCAGGCTGATACACAACATTTTGAATGTGTGTAGACATCTTTGTTAGAAAGAATACTACATTTCCGTTGATTTAGTGATGCTGAATGTAAAAAATGGCCCAACTTACCCCCCCAGCCCTTACTCTGGTTTTCATCCCTCTGTGTTCTAACTGAGACAACCATCTGGTTATGTGAAGATTGGCTCCAGCAAGTTAGTCTTTAAGTTGTACATTTTATCTTTATTTAAGAACAAATTGTTATTTTCAATGACAGCCTACGAACAGTGGTTAACTGCCTTGTTCAGGGATTGAATGACAGATCTTTACCTTGTCAGCTTGGGGATTCAATCTTGCAACCTTCCGGTTACTAGTCCAACACTCTAACCACTAGGCTACTTGCCGCCCCATGTGTTTATGGTGAAGATGACTGAATGCTGAATGCTGTCCTTCCATTTGGTTTATACATTACAAAAAGATGTGGACACCTGCTCGTCAAACATCTCATTCCAAAATAATGGGCATTCATATGGAGTTGATCCCCCCTTTGCTGCTATAACAGCCACCACTCTTCTGGGAAGGATTTCCACTAGATTTTGGAACATTGCTGCAGGGACTTGCTTCCATTCAGCCTCAAGAGCATTAGTGAGGTCGGGCACTGATGTTGGGTGATTAGGCCTGGCTCACAGTCGGCAATCCAATTCATTCTAAATGTGTTCGATGGGGTTGGGGTCAGGGCTCTGTGCAGGCCAGTCAAGTTCTTCAACACCAATCTCAACAAACCATTTCTGTATGGCCCTTGCTTTGTGCACAGGAGCATTGTCATACTGAAACAGGAAAGGGCCTTCCCCAAACTGTTGCCACAAAGTTGGAAGCACAGAATCGTCTAGAATGTCATTGTATGCTGTAGAGTTAAGATTTCCCTTCACTGGAACTAAACGACCTAGCTCAAACCATGAAAAACAGCCCCAGATCATTATTCATCTTCCACCAAACTTTTCAGTTGGCACTATGCATTCGGGTAGGTAGCGTTCTCCTGGCATTCGCCAAACCTAGATGCGTCCGCCAGACTGCCAGTTGGTGAGGCGTGATTCGTCACTCCAGAAGACGCGTTTCACCTGCTCCAGAGTGCAATGGCTGTGAGCTTTACACCACTCCAACTGAGGCTTGGTATTTCGCAAGGCAATATTATATTATGGAACCATTTTCTTGTTGTTTAAATTTACAGACACCCAGTGCCCTGGCCCAGGGCACACTTCAAAACTCAGAAAAAATAAAAAGTTAAGTACAAATACAATACTTAACATGCTCCAAAACAATACTTAACATACTTTTCCTTAGTTACTTTACACCACTGCACACACACACACACGCACACACACACACACACACACACACACACACACACACACACACACACACACACACACACACACACACACACACACACACACACACACACACACACACACACACACACACACACACACACCTCCTTTTTGTCTAAACTAAGGCTGTTTATCTCTGCCAGCAAACATGCAACGATGTATGGGAACAGATGCGTCATCTAAGGGAGAAAAAAAACAGTTAAATACTTTCACATGTATTTGGGAGTGTTGGTGAACACAAGATTCTGTTAATCCCAGATTACGCCATTTGATTTCACACAGCCACTTTGCCTGTATTCTCTCCAATAGGAAAGGTCTCATTTTACCTCCATCACTACCTCCCTCCCTCTCTCCATCCTTCAATACCTCCCTCCCTCCTTCCATCCCTCACTACCTCCATCGCTCTCTCTCTCATCTCAACTATCTCTGCAGTTCTCTTTCAAATGGCAAAGAGAGGGAATGAATGACATGAGGCAGGAGTAGTGACGAGAATGGCTCTAAAGCTTGTAAGCACTTTGGAATTTGCTAATATTCTACCCATTCACAAACAGAGAAGAGGAGAGAAGAGGAGAGAAGAGGAGAGGAGAGGTTGATTCTTTCTTCCATCTCCTTATTGATTCTGGCACTGTGACAGATGCCTAATGCAGAACATTGCTGGAGGACCCCAAAGGGAGGGACCCACTGTTTGAATTAACACACACACACACACACACACACACACACACACACACACACACACACACACACACACACACACACACACACACACACACACACACACACACTCACTATCCACACACACACTGGTATCCATGCACTCACTATCCACTCATAGATAGTCTTACAGTGACACACAAACACTCACACATCTCTCTCTAAACACATCCACCCACACATACTGTACATATAGACCACTGGACTACAGCCCAACTGAGTCAGTGTACACATGCAGCGGTGTGTTGAGGTGTTTTCATTCCAACCCCCATCCAAGAAATGTTCAGAAAGTTGAAACTCATTTACCGCATTTCTATACAATTTATTAAAAAACTATTTGGAGAACTGCAGAAAGAAGCAAATTATCCCAGCCATTATCACATTGGTTGATGTAGCTTCATTCACCCCAGTCCATCTACAAACACTTAGTCTATGAGTTATACATTTATCAGCTACACAGTAACTCACATTAACTCAGCACTGGAATTAAAAACTGCAATTTTATACGTATAGAGGAATCTGTTTTACAGCAAATTTCCTGTAATCCTATACATTTTGCCATTGGGTGTGGAGAAAGATTTGCTGTTTTAAAGCCATTTTCCTGCAATTCTACACGTTTTGCCATGTTAATATGATAACTGAGTGAGAGTTGCTAACACAATCAATGGAGGTCAGGGCCCCTGGGCATGTGCACGGCGTGCCTGGTCAGTAATTCTGCCATGATTACTACATGTTTAGATAGCTGGCTAGACTAAGGCCTTGATTCAATCAGATCAAGTGTTACCGGCGAAAGCCAACACCCGTATAGCGGATGTTTTGGTGGAACTGTGTTGGAGCCTGATCTTGATAATTGTCACGAAGCCATACCCACCCCACTTGCATTAGAAGTTCAGAACGAGAACGTGTAGGCTATATGGAAATAATTACGGCCAAATTTAAAATCAATCAACGAAATAATGAAGATTTCTATCCAAATTGTAAACAAGGCTTCATGGGATTTCTTGTAGCCCTTTCCTGCAATCAAATCACCTAGTTGTCAGGATGGTGTATTGGAGGCGAAGTCACGTGCAGGAGAGCAGATACAATGAACAGGTGCACTTTTATTATAGTTCCAAAGACGAGAGCACCACATGAAACAAACGCACTCAAAAAACGGAACATAAAGTAGAGCGCGTAAACCAACACCACCTAACATGAAAACAATTACACAACACATGGGAAACAGAGGGTTAAATACAAGTAGCTTAATTGGGGAAATGTAAACCAGGTGTGTATGGAAACAAGACAAGACAAATGGATATATGAAAAATGGAGCGGCGATGGCTAGAAAGCCGGTGACGTCGATCGCTGTACGTAGCCTGAACTAGGAGAGGGGCTGACTTCGGCAGAAGTCGTGACAGTACCGCCGACACCGGCCTCGAGGATGACACGTAGGATGAGGCGCAGGGCGATCCGGCCAGCGACAGTGAAAATCATGCAGCAGTTCAGGATCCAAAACATCTGCAATCGGAGCCCAGCACCTCTCCTCCGGCCCAAACCCCTCCCACTCCACAAGGTACTGAAGGCCCCCCACCAGACGCCTCGAATCCAGGACGGAATGAACAATGTACGCCGGGGCCCCCTCGATGTCTAAAGGGGGCGGAGGGACCACCACCGGCATGAGGAGAGACACATGGAACGAGGGGTTAATACGATAATCAGAGGGAAGCTGTAATCTATAACATACCTCGTTAACCTTCCTCAGGATTTTGAATGGCCCAACAAACCACGGACCCAGCTTCCGGCAGGGCAGGCGGAGGGGCAGGTTACGGGTCGAGAGCCAGACCCTGTCCGTCTCACTGTGGTGACGATCCGCGCTGGCGTTTTGGCGAAGAGCGGCTCGCTGGAGATGGACACGAGTGGCCTCCCATGTCTCCTCCGAGAAAGGGGTGTTTAGCCCCCTCACGTCAATGTCTCCACGCTTTCAATGCTTTAACCACAGCCAACAACTCCCGGGCCCACACATCATAGTTAGGCTCCGCTGGGCTGAGCTTCTTCGAGAAGAAAGCAGAGGGGCGGAGTTTCGGTGCCTGGCCCGAGCGCTGTGAGAGCACGGCTTCTATCCCAGCCTCCAACGCGTCCACCTCCACTATGAATGCCAAAGAAGGATCCAGATGGGCCAGCACTGGAGCCGAAGTAAACAGAGCTCTTAGTTGCCCAAAAGCCCTGTCCGCCTCAGCCGACCACTGCAACCTTTCTGGACCCTCCTTCAGCAATGAGGTAATGGGCACAGCAACCTGGCCAAAACCCCGGATAAATCTCTGGTAGTAATTGGCAAACCCTAAAAATCGCTGCACCTCCTTTACTGTGGTGGAAGTCGGCCAATTACGCACGGCTGCAATGCGGTCACTCTCCATCTCCACCCCTGATGTGGAAATGCTATATCCTAGGAAGGAGACAACCTGCTGAAAGAACAGGCATTTCTCAGCCTTACAGGTCATGCTCCAACAGTCGTCCAAGTAGCTTGCGCACTAAGGACACATGCGCAGCGCATGTAGCGGAGTAAATCAGAATGTCATCGATATACACCACCACACCCTGCCCGTGCAGGTCCCTGAAAATCTTGTCTACAAAGGATTGGAAAACGGATGGAGCATTCATAAACCTGTAAGGCATGACTAGGTACTCATAATGCCCTGTGGTGGTACTTCCACTTGTCTCCCTACCAGATACGCACCAGGTTATACGCACTCCTGAGATCCAGTTTCGTGAAGAAGCGTGCCCCATGCATTGACTCAATCGCCGTGGCGATGAGAGGTAGCGGGTAACTATACTTCACCGTGATTTGATTGAGACCTCAATAGTCAATGCATGGGCATAAACCTCCATCCTTCTTCACAAAAAAGAAACTCGAGGAGGCGGGTGAAGTAGAGGGCAAAATGTACCCCTGACGCAGGGATTCAGAGACATATGTCTTCATAGCCACTGTCTCCGCTTGCGACAGGGGATACACGTGACTCCTGGGAAGTGCAGCGTCTACCAGGAGATTTATCTCACAATCCCCCCGTCGATGAGGTGGTAATTGAGTCGCCTTCTTTTTACAGAGCCAAATCGGCATATTCTGGGGGGATGTGCACGGTGGAGACCTGGTCAGGACTTTCCACCGTGGTAGCACCAAAGGAAACCCCTACACAATTCACTGAGCACTCTCGCGACCACAACGTGAGAGCCCTCTGTTGCCAGGAAATAGTGTGGTTATGTAGAGCCAACCAAGGAAGGCCTAATACCACAGGAAATGCAGGAGAGTCAATGAGAAAGAGACTGATTCTCTCCTCATGATTCCCCTGCATAACCATGGCCAAGGAGATGGTGGCCCCCTTGATTAGCCAAGTCTAGAGCTTGTACCGGGAAGGGTCTAACTATGGGAAAAATAGGGATCCCTAACCTAATGGCTAATGCTCTGTCGATAAAATTCCTAGCTGCCCCTGAATCGACGAGCGCCTTATCAAATCAAAATCAAATCAAATGTATTTATATAGCCCTTTGTACATCAGCTGATATCTCAAAGTGCTGGACAGAAACCCAGCCTAAAACCCCAAACAGCAAGCAATGCAGATGTAGAAGCACGGTGGCTAGGAAAAACTCCCTAGAAAGGCCAAAACCTAGGAAGAAACCTAGAGAGGAACCAGGCTATGAGGGGGGGCCAGTCCTCTTCTGGTTGTGCTGGGTGGAGATCATAACAGAACATGGCCAAGATGTTCAAATGTTCATAAATGACCAGCATGGTCAAATAATAATAATCAAAGGCAGAACAGTTGAAACTGGAGTAGCAGCATGACCAGGTGGACTGGGGACATATGGGAATGTGGGGAAAACAAACATGCACAAACAGTTGATCAACAGAGGACTCTGGATGAGTGTGGTGCAAACTCACCTGCTGACGCCAGAGTGCCCTGCCTATTGCCTCGTCTCCCAGAGGAACCAACGCGGCATTGACCGGCAGTGTGTCCTCTGCGGCCACAGATGGCACACGTGATAGATGAGCAGCCCCTCCTAACTCCATGGGCACCGGAGCAGGAGTGCTGGATGATGGGACTGACAGAGCCCCCTCTGGACGTCCGCGGGTAACTTGCAGGTTATCCAACCGGATGGACAAATCCGGTTGTATTTGTCGTTCCAGCCTGCTGCAGCGGCCAAGGTCCGGAATACCAGGGCGAAGTCATGGGCGCTCCTCGTCCCCTGTTTCAGCTGGAAGAGCCTCTCCCCCGCCGCTTTACCCTCAGGTGGATGGTCGAAGATGGCCCTGAAGCGATGGGTGAAGTCCTCGAAGTGGTCTGGCGCCGCGTCTCTTTCTCTCCACACGGCGTTTGCCCACTCCAGCACTCTTCCTGTGAGACAGGAGACGAGGGTGGCCACTCTCTCCCCTCTTGAGGGAGCTGGGTGCACAGTGGCCAGGTAGAGGTCCAGTTGTAACAAGAATCCCTGGGACTGTGCTGCTGTTCCATCATACTCCCTAGGAAGGGAGAGACGCATCCAACCGGAACTCTCTCCAGATGGAACGGATCGAGATAACCCCAGGTGTACTGGTCGAGGCACTCCCAGTGGTCCATGGTCTGGACAAGGCGATCCATCATAGCACCAAGATGTTGTAACATGGCCGAATGTTCCTGGACGCGCTCCTTGACTCCTCTAACCGGGGTATCTGATCCTGCTGACTCCAATGGGGGTGGGTAATTCTGTCAGGATGGTGTATTGGAGGCGAAGTCACGTGCAGGAGAGCAGATACAATGAACAGGTGCACTTTTATTATAGTTCCAAAGACGAGAGCACTACATGAAACAAACGCACTCAAAAAACGGAACATAAAGTAGAGCGCGTAAACCAACACCACCTAACATGAAAACAATTACACACAACACATGGGAAACAGAGGGTTAAATACAAGTAGCTTAATTGGGGAAATGTAAACCAGGTGTTTATGGAAACAAGACAAGACAAATGGATATATGAAAAATGGAGCGGCGATGGCTAGAAAGCCGGTGACGTCGATCGCTGTACGTAGCCTGAACTAGGAGAGGGGCTGACTTCGGCAAAAGTCGTGACACTAGTGGCCTCATGGGTGGAATGCTATTCATATTTTGTATAATTTCATAATTAGTAAACATTCTTTTTTTTTTACTCTGAAAATCCAGTTTTCAGCCTTCTATAATGTAAAGAGAGTGTAATATTCCGATGCAAATTCGAAATTGTATACATTTACAAAACATTAAGCCCATAACCATGTATATGAGGTCTATAATTTTGATTCTAAGTAGATTTGTTTAAGACTACCAAGAAACACTGTGTGACCCTGATTTATCCCACTGCAGTAAAAGGTTAATATGACTCATTACTGCAGCCAATACCAATGTTCGCTTTAGGTATAATGCCAGGAGCTGTTTGTGGATCTGACAGTTCTAACGCAGTTCCACCTCCAACAACGTCAAAGCGTCATCTATGCGGATGTCAGCTATGTGGATCTGATTGAATCGGGCCCTAATTTACCAATCTAAAAACTGAGATAGGCTCATAGGCTCAAGAGGAAAACTGCTCATTTTCAAAATTGCACCTTGTGCATTCTACTATTCTAACTCTCAACAATAAGTTGAGACCCCAACTGAGTTCAACCCCCCCCCCCCCAATCTATACAGTATATTTAATTTAAAAAAATGGTTTATTGTGTAGTTACGGCCCTGATCCTGGGGACTAATTGAAAGCATGTGTGTGTATCGCATCTGGAGGGTTAATCAAGGAATCCCTCAACTCAGACGTCATGACCGGAGTGTGTGTATGTGTGGGGGGGGGGGTGTGTGTGCGTGTGTAGGAGCCCAGCGTAGGTTCAGATTGGTCTCTCCTCTTCAGAGCCAATCCCCTGCTTCCTCACTTAGCAATAAAGGAACGCGCTCCAAATGTGCCAGGAATTACGTCTCTCTATCTCCTTCTCTCTCTTTATCTCCTTCGCTCTCTTACTCGCCGACTCCCAAATTAACCTAGACCCTCATAGATCTTCAACGCTCTGGTAAGAGACCACAGGTAAGAGACCACCTCCATGTGGTAAGTATTCATTTTCTCTGCATTGATTACACCGAACTGGTCCTTTCAGATCCCCACTAGTGCCTAGGGGGTAAGGGGAGAGTGGGACTGTACTGGTGTAACGTATGCACACATTTAAGAGAGCTTCTGGTCAGCGGGGTGGTGGCACCGGGATCCTCATCTCTCCCAAGTGGTCATTCTCTCTCTCCCCTTACCCATCTGTCTATCGCCTCCTTTGAATTCCATGCTGTCACAGTTACCAGCCCTTTCAAGCTTATCATTTATCGCCCTCCAGGTTCCCTCGGAGAGTTCATCAATGAGCTTGATGCCTTGACAAGCTCCTTTCCTGAGGACGGCTCACCTCTCACAGTCCTGGGCGACTTTAACCTCCCCACGTCTACCTTTGACTCATTCCTCTCTGCCTCCTTCTTTCCACTCCTCTCCTCTTTTGACCTCACCCTCTCACCTTCCCCCCTACTCACAAGGCAGGCAATACGCTCGACCTCATCTTTACTAGATGCTGTTCTTCCACTAACCTCATTGCAACTCCCCTCCAAGTCTCCGACCACTACCTTGTATCCTTTTCCCTCTCGCTCTCATCCAACACTTCCCACACTGCCCCTACTCGGATGGTATCGCGCCGTCCCAACCTTCGCTCTCTCTCCCCCCGCTACTCTCTCCTCTTCCATCTTATCATCTCTTCCCTCTGCTCATACCTTCTCCAACCTATCTCCTGATTCTGCCTCCTCAACCCTCCTCTCTTCCCTTTCTGCATCCTTTGACTCTCTATGTCCCCTATCCTCCAGGCCGGCTCGGTCCTCCCCTCCCGCTCCGTGGCTCGATGACTCATTGCGAGCTCACAGAACAGAGCTCCGGGCAGCCGAGCGGAAATGGAGGAAAACTCGCCTCCTGCGGACCTGGCATCCTTTCACTCCCTCCTCTCTACATTTTCCTCCTCTGTCTCTGCTGCTAAAGCCACTTTCTACCACTCTAAATTCCAAGCATCTGCCTCTAACCCTAGGATGCTCTTTGCCACATTCCCCTCCCTCCTGAATCCTCCTCCCCCTCCCCCTCCTCCCTCTCTGCAGATGACTTCGTCAACCATTTTGAAAAGAAGGTCGACGACATCCGATCCTCGTTTGCTAAGTCAAACGACACCGCTGGTTCTGCTCACACTGCCCTACCCTATGCTCTGACCTCCTTCTCCCCTCTCTCTCCAGATGAAATCTCGCTTCTTGTGACGGCCGGCCGCCCAACAACCTGCCCGCTTGACCCTATCCCCTCCTCTCTTCTCCAGACCATTTCCGGAGACCTTCTCCCTTACCTCACCTCGCTCATCAACTCATCCCTGACCGCTGGCTACGTCCCTTCCATCTTCAAGAGAGCGAGAGTTGCACCCTTCTGAAAAAACCTACACTCGATCCCTCCGATGTCAACAACTACAGACCAGTATCCCTTCTTTCTTTTCTCTCCAAAACTCTTGAACGTGCCGTCCTTGGCCAGCTCTCCCGCTATCTCTCTCAGAATGACCTTGATCCAAATCAGTCAGGTTTCAAGACTAGTCATTCAACTGAGACTGCTCTTCTCTGTATCACGGAGGCGCTCCGCACTGCTAAAGCTAACTCTCTCTCCTCTGCTCTCATCCTTCTAGACCTATCGGCTGCCTTCGATACTGTGAACCATCAGATCCTCCTCTCCACCCTCTCCGAGTTGGGCATCTCCCGGCGCGGCCCACGCTTGGATTGCGTCCTACCTGACAGGTCGCTCCTACCAGGTGGCGTGGCGAGAATCTGTCTCCTCGCTACGCGCTCTCACCACTGGTGTCCCCCAGGGCTCTGTTCTAGGCCCTCTCCTATTCTCGCTATACACCAAGTCACTTGGCTCTGTCATAACCTCACATGGTCTCTCCTATCATTGCTATGCAGACGACACACAATTAATCTTCTCCTTTCCCCCTTCTGATGACCAGGTGGCGAATCGCATCTCTGCATGTCTGGCAGACATATCAGTGTGGATGACGGATCACCACCTCAAGCTGAACCTCGGCAAGACAGCTGCTCTTCCTCCCGGGGAAGGACTGCCCGTTCCATGATCTCGCCATCACGGTTGACAACTCCATTGTGTCCTCCTCCCAGAGCGCTAAGAACCTTGGCGTGATCCTGGACAACACCCTGTCGTTCTCAACCAACATCATGGCGGTGGCCCGTTCCTGTAGGTTCATGCTCTACAACATCCGCAGAGTACGACCCTGCCTCACACAGGAAGCGGCGCAGGTCCTAATCCAGGCACTTGTCATCTCCCGTCTGGATTACTGCAACTCGCTGTTGGCTGGGCTCCCTGCCTGTGCCATTAAACCCCTACAACTCATCCAGAACGCCGCAGCCCGTCTGGTGTTCTCTCACGTCACCCCGCTCCTCCGCTCTCTCCACTGGCTTCCAGTTGAAGCTCGCATCCGCTACAAGACCATGGTGCTTGCCTACGGAACTGTGAGGGGAACGGCACCGCAGTACCTCCAGGCTCTGATCAGGCCCTACACCCAAGCAAGGGCACTGCGTTCATCCACCTCTGGCCTGCTCGCCTCCCTACCATTGAGGAAGTACAGTTCCCGCTCAGCCCAGTCAAAACTGTTCGCTGCTCTGGCCCCCCAATGGTGGAACAAACTCCCTCACGACGCCAGGACAGCGGAGTCAATCACCACCTTCCGGAGACACCTGAATCCCCACCTCTTCAAGGAATACCTAGGATAGGATAAGTAATCCTTCTCACCCCCCTCCCCTTAATGATTTAGATGCACTATTGTAAAGTGGCTGTTCCACTGTTCCACTGGATGTCAGAAGGTGAATTCACCAATTTGTAAGTCGCTCTGGATAAGAGCGTCTGCTAAATGACACACACACACACACACACACACACACACACACACACACACACACACACACACACACACACACACACACACACACACACACACACACACACACACACACACACACACACACACACACACACACACACACGTGTACACCACTCACATAAGCACACCCCGATATACAGAGCACAACAGAGAGTGTCTGAAATGTGAACATGAACATGTTTATGAGGGAGTGCTTGCTGTTTTTAACAACTCTACCTCTCTCTTCCTCTTGCTCATCTTCTCTCTTTCTGTCTGAGGCTGAGAGTAAAACCAAGCTGGAGAAACCTTAGCCTGGGTTTCAGGGGTTCGGTGGAGCACCAATGAAAAGAGAGTAATTATGCACATCCAAACATGGCACAGCAGCTTGACAAAAACTGACCAAGAAAAGACTTATAGATCTTAGTTATGTAATACCTGAAAAATACAATTTTGCTTCTAATGTTGTTGCTGTTTCAGTAAGCTTCCATAATTAATTAGTGAGAAGAGATGTGGAGTTCAGGGTGGAGCCATGGGGCTGTGTTTCAGGGTTTGAGCCATGGGGCTGTGTTTCAGGGTGGAGCGTTTGGGCTCTGTTTTAGGGATCAGTCTCAACCCAGCCTGCCACCCACTTAGTGATGTCATATCTATGGCCTCTCCACAGCCTCCGCCCCACACACACACACACTCACATGTACACACAGACAAACGTGCGTGCACACACACAAAGACACAAACCGCAGCCACCGCCCACTGCGTGACAATATGTATGCTGGCTCTGTTGTAATCACAGTACAGTAAAAACTCACATGGTTTCCACTTCAGGCACCAAACCACACACTCTCTCATGTATGGGGTGCTTTTTCACTTTCTTTTTCACACATCTTTAGGGTTGCCAAATACTTTGTTCCAAAGCCAGATGTTCCTGTCTTTCTACCCTACACAACCAGAGGAATCTGACCCAGATTTTGGCCTTGACTGATAACTAGACTGAATCTGATTCTTAACTTAGAGATTACATGTGTTTATTTGCATTTTCAGGTTCATGGATGGAGACACAAATTTTCTAAGATATTTAATTCATTTGAGGTATTTCAGTTCAATGTCACTCTTGGAGTCACGGCTGTTGAAGGAAGTGGACCAAAGTGCAGCGTGGTGAGCGTACATTTCTCTTTTTAGTTAAAATGTCGCCAACAAAACAAGAAACGAAAAACAACCATGACGCTTACAGGGCTAAGTGACACAAACAAAGTTAACTACCCACACTGAAGGGAGGGAAAAAAAAGGGCTACCTAAGTATGATTCCCAATCAGAGACAACGATAGACAGCTGTCCCTGATTGAGAACCATACCCGGCCAACACATAGAAACACAAATCATAGAAATAAAGGACATAGAATGCCCACCCAAATCACACCCTGACCAAACCAAAAAGAGACATAAAACAGGCTCTCTAAGGTCAGGGCGTGACACTTGGCTTAATGTCTCTTTTATGGTGTTGTCAGAGCAATATAAATCAGCTTCACGTCACAGAGATATTGTTTTATTGTTAACACCAGACACACACACACACACTCACACACAGGCATGCAGGTACAGAAATTCACAGGGCGATATTTCAAACGTACCTTCAATACAGTTTTGTTAAAGCCATGTTTCCATTTAGCAAACAGGCCGCAGGCACCACCCTGTAAGGAAGAACAGCGTAATCTCTCTCTCGGTTCTAACCATAGCAGTGCTAATGTCTAATATGGAGCCATTATACCACTTAAGACACATTCCCCATCTGAAAGGGTGCCTCTGCTGCCTCTCTCATACTTAATACACACGAGCACATTTGAAGATACAGTACTACAAGGCACGCAAGCATATTTACTCAAACGTACACACAGAACACACACACACACACACACACACACTACATTAGCTCTGTTTAAACAACTTCTTCCTGCTCAGGGTCTGTGCTGAAGCCTTGATGTTTCAGTGGAGCCGTGCAGGCACACCCAGAACCTCTCAGCGTTTGGTTTGGGTTCCAGAGGGACTAAGACTCTGAGACCCCAGATTCCTGTCTGTAGTATGCACTCTGCTCCACACACCAGGCCCAGTGACTAGTACCCACACTGTAGATGCATGCAGGTATGCACAGATATACACACACACACACTATTGTTAGAGGCTTTGAGACCTAGTCACAGCCTTTCAGGGACTGCTCAGTGGGACCTCACAGGACCACATGACATTTTTATCTATACAGGACTACAAGATATATTATTCAAGGTTCAGACCGGGTTTAGGGAAACAATAACACAACTCTGGTTTGATTGATTAATTCATTTGGACAATTTGTGAAGCTATTCCATGACTATATTGAAACAAAAATACATATGTAGCTCCAGTAGATTGAGTGTGGTGAAGGACAAAACATAAAGCTGTAGTCAACCTTATCCCATCTGGTGTTTAAACAAACATACACATATGATGTCATATGTCCCATATTCCACTCCCCTTCTCTATCACTCCATATCCCTATGACACCACCTCCCCACCTCTATCCTACTCTGGTCCTGGGTTGAGTTACAATAACATTGGCGCTGCCTGGTGTGGGAGGCAAGCTAGTCACCTCTAGGTGTGTGACATTACCTTCCTGAGATCCAAGAGTCAACTGTCTGACAAGGAGTGACAACCTAGCTTTCCGCTCTAGAAGTCCACTGTTGTAAGCATGGTATCACATTCAGGTACAACAGGTAGGCATACAAGCAACATGGGGATCATATCCTTTCCAATAATGGGAAAGAGGCAAAGAAGACAAGGAAAGGAAGCAATTTTACTGAGACCCACCCAGAGTGCTTGACGATGCAACATCTGTCTCCAGAAGGTAAACCTTGCTTTAGTCAGACTAAATTGCTCCCATATATACGTTCCCCAGCACACCACAGCAGTGCATTTCAGTTCCTATGAGGACAGCAGTTGTAAAAAAGAAACATGGTTACAGATGTGCCAATTAGAGCCCACAAAATGGCAACTTTGTCTGCTGGTCTCAGCCTATGCTTAAGCCTGGCTGTCCTGCTTCCTATTGAGGGGTTCAGTCAATGCTGCTCTGCCGTGCCACACCACAAACAGCTCTCTCTCTCTCTCTCTCTCTCTCTCTCTCTCTGTCTCTCTCTCTCACGGTGCCTTCGGAAAGTATTCAGACACCTTGACCTTGTCCACATTTTGTTACATTACAAGGAACCCACCAGGTACAACCCTAAATCTGTAAACATGGGCTACCTCATAGACATCATCCTGACCAACTGGCCCTCCAAATACACCTCCGCTGTCTTCAATCAGGATCTCAGCGATCACTGCCTCATTGCCTGTATCCGCTATGGGTCCGCGGTCAAACGACCACCCCTCATCACTGTCAAACGCTCACCAAAACACTTCTGCGAGCAGGCCATTCTAGTCGACCTGGCCCGGGTATCCTGGAAGGATATTGACCTAATCCCGTCAGTTGAGGATGCCTGGTCATTCCTTAAAAGTAACTTCCTCACCATCTTAGATAAGCATGCTCCGTTCAAAAAATGCAGAACTAAGAACAGATATAGCCCTTGGTTCACTCCAGACCTGACTGCCCTCGACCAGCACAAAAACATCCTATGGCGGACTGCAATAGCATCGAATAATCCCCGCAATATGCAACTGTTCAGGGAAGTCAGGAACCAATACACGCAGTCAGTCAGGAAAGCAAAGGCCAGCTTTTTCAAGCAGGAATTTGCATCCTGTAGCTCTAACTCCAAAAAGTTCTGGGACACTGTAAACTCCATGGAGAACAACAGCACATCCTCCCAGCTGCCCACTGCACTGAGGCTAGGTAACACGGTCACCACCGATAAATCCATGATAATCGAAAACTTCAACATGCCATGCCTTCCTCCTGGCTATTCCAACCTCGGCCAACAGCCCCCCCCCCCTCTGAAACCCATACATATCAGCTGGGCTTGACAATCTGGACCCTCTAGTTCTGAAACTATCCGCCGCCATTGTCGCTACCCCTATTACCAGCCTGTTCAACCACTCTTTCGTATCGTCTGAGATCCCCAAGGATTGGAAAGCTGCTGCGGTCATCCCCCACTTCAAAGGGGGAGACACCCTGGACCCAAATTGTTACAGACCTATTTCCATCCTGCCCTGCCTATCTAAGGTCTTTGAAAGCCAAGTCAACAAACAGATCACTGACCATCTCGAATCCCACCGCACCTTCTCCGCTGTGCAATCTGGTTTCCGAGCCGGTCACGGGTGCACCTCAGCCACGCTCAAGGTACTAAACGATATCATAACCGCCATTGATAAAAGACAGTAATGTGCAGCCGTCTTTATCGACCTGGCCAAAGCTTTCGACTCTGTCAATCATCATATTCTTATCGGCAGACTCAGTAGCCTCGGTTTTTCTAATGACCGCCTTGCCTGGTTCACCAACTACTTTGCAGACAGAGTTCAGTGTGTCAAATCGGAGGGCATGTTGTCTGGTCCTCTGGCAGTCTCTATGGGGGTGCCACAGGGTTCAATTCTCGGACCGACTCTTTTCTCTGTATATATCAATGATGTTGCTCTTGCTGCGGGCGATTCCCTGATCCACCTCTACGCAGACGACACCATTCTGTATAGCTCTGGCCCTTCCTTGGACACTGTGCTATCTAACCTCCAAAAGAGCTTCAATGCCATACAACACACCTTCCGTGGCCTCCAACTGCTCTTAAACGCTAGTAAAACCAAATGCATGCTTTTCAACCGTTCGCTGCCAGCACCCGCACGCCCGACTAGCATCACCACCCTGGATGGTTCCAACCTAGAATATGTGGACATGTATAAGTACCTAGGTGTCTGGCTAGACTGTAAACTCTCCTTCCAGACCCATATCAAACATTTCCAATCTAAAATCAAATCTAGAGTCAGCTTTCTATTTCACAACAAAGCCTCCTTCACTCACGCCGCCAAACTTACCCTAGTAAAACTGACTATCCTACCGATCCTCGACTTTGGTGATGTCATCTACAAAATAGCTTCCAATACTCTACTCAGCAAACTGGATGCAGTTTATCACAGTGCCAACCGTTTTGTTACTAAAGCACCTTATACCACCCACCACTGCGACCTGTATGCTCTAGTCGGTTGGCCCTCGCTACATATTCGTCGCCAGACCCACTGGCTCCAGATCATCTACAAGTCCATGCTAGGTAAAGCTCCGCCTTATCTCAGTTCACTGGTCACGATGGCAACACCCACCCGTAGCACGCGCTCCAGCAGGTGTATCTCACTGATCATCCCAAAAGCCAACACCTCATTTGGCCGCCTTTCATTCCAGTTCTCTGCTGCCTGTGACTGGAACGAATTGCAAAAATCGCTGAAGTTGGAGACTTTTATCTCTCTCACCAACTTTAAACATCTGCTATCTGAGCAGCTAACCGATTACTGCAGCTGTACATAGTCCATCGGTAAATAGCCTACCCTATTTACCTACCTCATCCCCATACTGTGTCACGCCCTGGTCGAAATATATTGTGTTTGTCTGCATTT
The DNA here is from genome assembly GCF_036934945.1 of Oncorhynchus masou masou. Lineage (NCBI taxonomy): Eukaryota > Metazoa > Chordata > Actinopteri > Salmoniformes > Salmonidae > Oncorhynchus > Oncorhynchus masou. The sequence goes on along the minus strand of NC_088236.1, from coordinate 18,647,542 downwards.
ATTTGGTCAGGCCGGGGTGTGACATGGGTTTATTGTGGTGTGTTTTGTCTTGGGGGTGTCTAGCATAGTCTATGGCTGTCTGGAGTGGTTCCCAATCAGAGGCAGGTGTTTATTGTTGTCTCTGATTGGGAACCATATTTAGGCAGCCATATTTTTTGAGTGTTTCGTGGGTGATTGTTCCTGTCTCTGTGTTTATGTTCACCAGATAGGCTGTATAGGTTTTCACACATTTTTTGTTTTGTTTAGTTATTTCATGTCGAGTTCATTTATTAAAGAACATGAATAACCACCACGCTGCATTTTGGTCCGCTTCTCTTCCACCAGACAAAAGCCGTTACAGAATCACCCACCACAACAGGACCAAGCTTTGTGGTAACAGGCAACAGCAACAGCAGGAGCAACAAAGAGAGGAATGGACATGGGAGCAGAATATGGAATACACTACTTAGGAGGAAATAGACAGGTGGGCGGTCGACCCAGGAGGAGTGCCGGAGCCCGCCTGGGATTCGCTGGAGCAGTGTGAAGAGGGGTATAGAAGAATGGAGTTGGTGAAGCAAGCACGGCGGCGCGATAGGAAGCCCCAAAAATGTCTTGGGGGGGGGGGGCTCACAGGAAGTATGGCGAAGCCAGGTAGGAGACCTGCGTCAACTTCCTGTGGTTACCGGGGGCTAGAGAGACCGGGCAGGCACCGTGTTATGCTGTGGTGCGCACGGTGTCCCCAGTGCGGGTGCATAGCCCGGTGCGGTATATTCCAGCTCCGCGTATCGGCCGGGCTAGATTGAGCGTCGAGTTAAATGCCATGAAGCCGGCTCTACGCATCTGGTCCCCAGTGCGTCTCCTTGGGCTGGCTTACATGGCACCAGCCTTGCGCACGGTGTCCCCGGTTCGCCTGCATAGCCCAGGGCGGGCTATTCCACCTCGCCGCACTGACAGAGCGACCGGGAGTATTCAACCAGGTAAGGTTGGGCAGGCTCAGTGCTCAAGAGCTTCAGTGCGCCTGCACGGTCCGGACTACCCGGTACCACCTCCACGCACCAGCCCTCCGGTGGCAGCTTCCCGCACCAGGCTTCCTGTGCGTGTCCTCGGCCCAGTACCACCAGTGCTAGCACCACGCATCAGGCCTACAGTGCGCCTCGCCTCTCCAGCGCTGCCCGAGCCTTCCTCCTCACCTGCACTGCCAGAGTCTCCCGCCTGTTCAGCGCAGCCAGAGCCTTCCTCCTCTCCTGCGCTGCCGGAGTCTCCCGCCTGTTCAGCGCAGCCAGAGCCTTCCTCATCTACAGTGCTGCCGGAGTCTCCCGCCTGTTCAGCGCTGCCAGAGCCTTTCTCCTCTACAGCGCTGCTGAAGTCTCCTGCCTGTTCAGCGCAGCCAGGGCTGCCAGTCTGCATGGAGCAGCGAGAGCTGCCAGTCTGCATGGAGCAGCCAGAGCTGTCAGTCTGCATGGAGCAGCCAGAGCTGTCGGTCTGCATGGAGCAGCTAGAGCTGTCAGTCTGCAGGGAGCTGCCAGTCTGCAAGGAGCTGCCAGTCTGCAAGAAGCCGCCAGAGCTGTCAGTCTGCATGGAGCAGCCAGAGCCGCCAGTCAGCAGGGAGCAGCCAGATCTGTCAGTCTGCCAGGATCCGCCAGTCAGCCAGACTCTTCCAGATCTGCCAGTCAGCCAGACTCTTCCAGATCTGCCAGTCAACCAGACTCTTCCAGATCTGCCAGTAAGCCAGACTCTTCCAGATCCGCCAGTCAGCCAGAGTCTTCCAGATCTGCCAGTCAGCCAGGATCCGCCAGTCAGCCAGACTCTTCCAGATCTGCCAGTCAGCCAGACTCTTCCAGATCTGCCAGTCAGCCAGACTCTTCCAGATTTGCCAGTCAGCCAGGATCCGCCAGTCAGCCAGACTCTTCCAGATCCGCCAGTCAGCCAGACTCTTCCAGATCCGCCAGTCAGCCAGACTCTTCCAGATCCGCCAGTCAGCCAGGATCTGCCAGAACCGCCAGCCAGCCAGGATCTGCCGGATCAAACTACCTGCTTGAGCTTCCTCTCAGTGCTGAGCTTCCTCTCAGTGCTGGGCTTCCTCTCAGTGCTGGGCTTCCTCTCAGTGCTGAGCTTCCCCTCAGTGCTGAGCTTCCCCTCAGTCCCGAGCTGCCCCTCAGTCCAGTGGGGTTCTGGGTGAGGACTACTAGGCCATGGTCGGCGGCGAGGGTGGACTATCCTAGGACGCGAGGAGGAGGGACTAAGACATTGATAGAGTGGGGTCCACGTCCCGTGCCGGAGCCGCCACCATGGTCAGACGCCCACCCGGACCCTCCCCTATTGTTTTGATGTGCGTCCGGGAGTCCGCACCTTAGGGGGGGGGGTTCTGTCACGCCCTGGTCGAAATATATTGTGTTTGTCTGCATTTACTTGGTCAGGCCGGGGTGTGACATGGGTTTATTGTGGTGTGTTTTGTCTTGGGGGTGTCTAGCATAGTCTATGGCTGTCTGGAGTGGTTCTCAATCAGAGGCAGGTGTTTATCGTTGTCTCTGATTGGGAACCATATTTAGGCAGCCATATTCTTTGAGTGTTTCGTGGGTGATTGTTCCTGTCTCTGTGTTTATGTTCACCAGATAGGCTGTATAGGTTTTCACACATGTTTTGTTTTGTTTAGTTATTTCATGTCGAGTTCATTTATTAAAGAACATGAATAACCACCACGCTGCATTTTCGTCCGCTTCTCTTCCACCAGACGAAAGCCGTTACATACTGTTAATATTTATTTACTTTTCTGCTCTTTTGCACACCAGTATCTCTACCTGCACATGACCATCTGATCATTTATCACTCCAGTGTTAATCTGCTAAATAGTAATCATTTGCCTACCTCCTCATGCCTTTTGCACACAATGTATATAGACTCTTTAAAAAAAAAATTCTACTGTGTTATTGACTTGTTTATTGTTTACTCCATGTGTAACTCTGTGTTGTTGTCTGTTCACACTGCTATGCTTTATCTTGGCCAGGTCGCAGGTGTAAATGAGAACTTGTTCTCAACTAGGCTACCTGGTTAAATAAAGGTTAAATAAAAAAAAATAAAAAATACAGCCTTATTCTAAAATTGATTAAATCATTTTTTCTCTCATCAATCTACACACAATACCACATAATGATGCATTTTTTTGTTGTTGCAAATTTAGAAAATATAAAAACCAGGAAATAGCACATTTACTTAAGTATTCAGAACATTGACTCAGTACTTTGAAGCAGCTTTGACAGCAATTACAGCCTCGAGTCTTCTTGGGTATGACGTTACAATCCTGGCACACCTGTATTTGGGGAGTTTCTCCCATTCTTCTCTGCTGATCCTCTCTGTCAGGTTGTCATGTGCCTTTTACTGAGGAGTGGTTTCCATCTGGCACTCTAGTATAAAGGCCTGATTGGTGGAGTGCTGCAGAGATGGTTGTCCTTCTGGAAGGTTCTCCCATCTCCACAGAGGAACTCTGAAGCTCTGTCAGAATGACCATCAGGTTTGGTGGGGCGGCCAGACTGTTAGAAAAGCATTCCAGGTGAAGCTTGTTGAGAGAATGTCAAGAGTGTGCAAAGCTGTCATCAAGGCAAAGGGTGGCTGTTTGAAGACTCTCAAATATAAAATATATTTTAATTTGATTAACACTTTTTTGGTTACTACATGATTCCATATGTGTAATTTAATAGTTTTGATGTCTTCACTATTATTCTACAATGTAGAAAATAGTACAAATAAATAAAAACCCTTGAATGAGTAGGTGTCCTAAAACTTTTGACTGGTAGTGTAGATAGGTGAGTGTCTTTCCAAATCATGTCCAATCAATTGAATTTACTACAGGTGAACTCCAATCAAGTTGTAGAAACATCTTAAGGATGATTAATGGGAACAGGATGCACCTGAGCTCAATTTTGACCCTCACAATAAAGGGTCTCTGAATACTTATGAAAATAAGGTATTTCTGACGGTTATTTTTAATACATTTCTAAAAATGTATAAAAAACGTTTTTTTGCTTTGTCATTATGGGATATTGTAGATTAATGAAGAATTTAATTTAATTTGATCCATTTTAGAATGAGGTTGTAATGTAACAAAATATTGAAAAAGTCAAGGGGCCAAAATACTTTCCGAATGCACTGTAGGTGGATGATGCATGACTACTTGCCATGCCACTGTTTCTCTATGCAATCTCCATAGAGAAACAGTGGCAGTAGAATGGCCCCTACTGAAGAGCTCAGTAACTTTCAACAAGGCACCGTCATAGGATGCCACCTTTTCAACAAGTCAGGATGTCAAATGTCTGACCTGCTAGAGCTGCTCCAGTCAGCTGTAAGTGCTGTTACTGTGAAGTGAAAACATCTATGAGCAACAACGGCTCAGCAGTGAAGTGGTACGCCACACAAGGTCACAGAACCGGACCACAGAGTGCTGAAGCGCGTAGAGGGTAAAAATCATCTGTCCTCGGTTGCAGCACTTACTACGGAGTTCCAAACATCCTCTGGAAGCAACATCAGCACAGGAACTCTCCATTTGGAACGTCATGAATTGGGTTTCCATGGAGTGGTGTGAAAACCGCGGCCATTGGACTCTGGAGCAGCAATGTTTCACCATCTAGTGGAAAGCCTCTCCAGAAGAGTGGAGGCTGTTATGGCAGCAATGGGGGGGGGACCAACTCCATATTATTACGCAGGGTTTTGAAATTAGATGTTCAAAGTGCAGGTGTCCCCATACCTTTGGTCATGTAGTGTATTTTCTTACTCTGTATACACCAAACTACTTGACATTAGCTGTTCTAACACCAATCAATTGAGTACTGGTCGATAAAAACACGTTGACCCTAAATATTGACCCTAAATATATTCATAGCCCTTGACTATTTCTACATTTTGTTATGCTTAAAGCATGATTTCAAAAAATATTAAATTGCGATTTTCTATCACTGGCCTGCACAAAATACTCTACAATGTCACAGTGGAATCACATTTTTTTTAAATGTTTATAAATTCATTAAAAATGAAAAGCTGTAATGTCTTGAGTCCGTAAGTATTCAACCCCTTTGTTATGGCCAACTAAATAAGTTCAGGAATAAAAGGTTGCTTAAACAAGTTGCATGGACTTACTCTGTGTGCAATAATAGTGTTTAACCTGGTTTTTGAATCACTATCTCATCTCTGTACCCCACAAGTACAATTATCTGCAAGGTCCCTCAGTCGAGCAATGAATTTCAAATACAGATTCAACTACAAAGACCAGGGAGGTTTCCCAATGCCACAAGGAAGGACACTTACTGGTAGATGGATGGGTATAGAATTAAAACAAACAGACATTGAATATCCCTTCGAGCATGGTGAAGTTATTAATTACACTTTCCCTACCCCAGAGTGTAATGTGGAATTTAGACAACAGGCATCCTTCCCAAATCAATTAACGGAGAGGAAGGGAAACGCTTAGGGAGAAAACAACATTGTAGTTACTCCATTACACTAACCTAATTGACACAGTGAAAAGAAGGAAGCCTGTACAGATTCAAATAATCAAAAACATGCATCCTGTTTGCAACAAGGCACTAAAGTTATACTACTTTTTTCCTGAATACAAAGTGTTATGTTGGGGGAATTTCAATACAACGCGTAATTCTAGCCATCGCCGATCAACTTTTCATTTTCCATTTTTTTTGTCTTTGTTTTCTACACACCTTGTTTCTATTTCCCAATTACATGTTCATTATTTAACCCTCTGTTTCCCCCATGTTTGTGTGCGTGTTTGTATATAATGTTCAGGTTGTTACTTGTTGGCTGGTATTGTTTGCAGGGTTTGTTATTACACCCTATATTTACGAGTGACCGGTAATTTCATGCACCTTTAGTATTTGTTTTATACTGGTGCTGTTCGTGAAATAAATTACTGTGGAAACTCATCTCTGCTCTCCTGCGCCTGATTCCATGCACCAGTTACCCACAGCCTGACAACTCTACATATTTTCAATCATAGTGGTGGCTGCATCCTTTTATGGGTATGTTTGTAATTGTTAAGGACCTGTGAGTTTTTCAGCATAAAAAGAAATGGCCTGAGCACAAAGCAAAGGCAAAATCCTAGAGGAAAACCTGGTTCAGTCTGCTTTCTACCAGACACTGGGAGACAAATTCACCTTTCAGCAGGACAAGGCCACATCTACACTGGAGTTGCTTACCCAGAAGACAGTGAATGTTTCTGAGTGGCCAATTGGCCGAGTTACAGTTTTGACTTAAATCTGCTTGAAAATGTATGGCAAGACCTGAAAATGGTTGTCTAGCAATGATCAATAACTAATTTGACAGAGCTTGAAGCATTTTGAAGAGAATAATGGGGAAATGTTGCACAATCCAGGTGTGGAAAGCTCTTAGACATTTACCCAGAAAGACTTCTAAAAAGTATTGACTAAGGGGTGTGCATACTTGTGTGAATGAGATATGTACAGTATGTATTTCATAATACATGTGGAAATATAAAAATAAATAACTTGTTTTCACTTTTTCATTATGGGCATTGTGTGTAAAAAAAATCTAAGTACTGAATTTGAATTCAGGCGGTCACACAACAAACTGTGGAATAAGTCAAGGGGCATGAATACTTTCTGAAGGCAATGTATGGATTTGGGCAGGGTAAACTGATCCTAGATCTGAACAAACAGCAAATGAGGCACAAGCAACTGCCTACAGTTGAGAATATGCTGTGGGGCGCTGAGCCAATGGTATCGACAAAATCCGGCTTCGCTGGCGAAGAGGGAAATTCAGATTGTTGTCACTACAAAGGAGGATATTTTCTGACAGTGAATTTGAACATACAGGTTGGTAATTTAATGTCACTGACAGCATATTAAATGTTGATATTATGACTGCCTGTCTTAGGATAGTGTGTAGCTACAGTTGAAACAAATTGAACTGGTATGCGACAGTATGCCTTCTTTGATAGGGAAAGCATTAGCCAAAGCAATTCTATGATGGCTACTGAATGTGGTATCATTTTGACTACTCATAATGTATTTTCTACCTTAGACTACACCACACAGATAGGCTAAGTCCTCTCTTGTTGAGTGTGTTTTGTGTGTCAACGGCAGGAGGACTTCACATGAGACAAGAGCGGCTGTGTTCATGTCTCAACGTGAGAACATGAAATACTGACATCTTGTGGTAAGTAGCTCATGGGTATTGCATTCCAATTGAAGTGCATTGATACAGTTCAGTTGCAGTATGCTCTTGTGGAATTTAGAATAGTTAATACATTGCAATAAAACATAAAACGTCTTAGCTAGTCACTCCTCCAGTTATCTTATTAATAAAGGCAATTCTACAGTCCCCATTGAAAAGTTTCCTAACGTACAGTGCCCTCAGAAAATATGAATACACCTTGACTTATTCCACATTGTGTTGTGTTACAGCCTGAATTCAAAATTATTTAAATCTGGGGGGTTTTCACACATCAACACACAAGAAAACAGGAGCTGCCTCCTGGAGAGTCCTGACCTCAACCCGATTGAGATGCTGTGGCGTGACCTCAAGAGAGCAGTTCACACCAGACATCCCAAGAATATTGCTGATCAGTTTTGTAAAGATGAATGGTCCAAAAATACTCCTGGCCGTTGTGCAGGTCTGATCCGCAACGACAGAAAATGTTTGGTTGAGGTCATTGCTGCCAAAGAAGAGTCCACCAGTTATTCAATCCAAGTGTTCACATATATTTCCACCCTACATTGTGAATGTTCAAATGGTGTGTTCAATAAAGACATGAAAACGTGTAATTGTTTGTGTCTTATTAGTTTCAGCAGACTGTGATTGTCTATTGTTGTGACCTAGATGAAGATCAGATAAAAAGTTATGTCCAATTTATGCAGAAATCTAGGTATTTCCAAAATGGTTCACATACTTTTTCTTGCCACTGTAGCTCTTCTTAGACTAATACAGTGACAACTAAAAGATACCGAAAACAATTTAGTCCAATCAACATAAGCTAAATATGATGTGGCTGTCCATGGTTCTGATTTCTGTGTGTGGCTAAAATTCTTGCTTGCTATCCTAACTTCCATTCATGGGCAACGTTAGCTAGTTAACATTAGCCTTCTACATCTAGCTACATGTTGAACTTCCATCCTCTCAGTCCAGGGGCACAACAATGTATGAATTTATGGTTAGATCAGAATCACCGTAATAATCATTGGCCAGTACGGAGAATTAAGTAAAACCACAAGTCCAAATCCTTGTCTCCATCCGTGGCTAATTTAGGCAAGGCACAATTTTAGCTAGCTAGCCACCGGAGGACTACAACACAACAAGATGCAACAATTTAAGTTTTTCTGTCAATGATGTATGCTCTCAATGGGATTCTTTTGGTTCACCAGGACCATTCACAGTTGAACTCGCTCAGTTTAGCTCAACACTGGTTGGCTAATTTGTATACTTGGATGCCAATGGAAGCCAGGCTTGGATGTCAAGGGAGGCCAGATGCTTGCTGGCTTCCCTTGCCTTCAATGCTATGGGCGGCAACAATGTCATTCTCGTTTGGACCAGACAGCATCAGATAGATGGCCTACACACATAGTGACAGAAGGGCGCTGTTTTGCTCACTCGGATGCTTTCTCCTGTGAGATGCATTCAGCCTCTTGCAAATTGAAGGGAAATGATGAAACACACAGAGATGAAAGTTGAATTTTTTAAATGTTTTTTTTTTATAAGGCAAGGGAAGCCTGAGAGCATCTGGCCTCCCTTGACATCCAAGCCTGGCTTCCATTGGCATCCATTACACGCCACTAAGGAAACTAATATTCAAGAAGAAACTACAGATTAAGAGTCTAGGCTAAATCCTGATGAAACTTTTGGATTGCATGTAAGGCTGTCTGTATGGGAAAATACTGCAGTACAGCCTATTGGAGAAATTATGTGATGTTTCTTTGCTTGACAGGTTTGACTATTTTGGAATAATGTCAACAATTGTATAATTGGAATGGTAAACTGTTCTCCACAAGCATATCTTAGAAAAAGTCTCTGGTGGTATAATGTGTGTGTATGTGTGTGTGAGCTGGTTGAGCATGCTATACTATACTCAACTTGTGGTGCGCTGAAAGATGTGCTCCCATCACAAATCAACAAGAGGAGTTTGGTCTTAAATTGGCTGGACTTTTTTTCTTCCTTAAACAAGTAATTCTATATTCACATCGCCGAGCCATAGGGGCTTTCCAGCAGAGATAATGGCAAGACATTAAACAAGAGGAAGGAATATTGTTCCCTGGACCTTATATCATTTGTAGCCTAGTGGTTAGAGGGTGACAGGTAGCCTAGTGGTTAGAGGGTGACAGGAAGCCTAGTGGTTAGAGGGTGACAGGTAGCCTAGTGGTTAGTGGGTGGCAGGTAGCCTAGTGGTTAGAGGGTGGCAGGTAGCCTAGTGGTTAGAGGGTGACAGGTAGCCTAGTGGTTAGAGGGTGACATATAGCCTAGTGGTTAGAGGGTGACAGGTAGCCTAGTGGTTAGAGGGTGACAGGTAGCCTAGTGGTTAGAGGGTGACAGGTAGCCTAGTGGTTAGAGGGTGACAGGTAGCCTAGTGGTTAGAGGGTGACAGGCAGCCTAGTGGTTAGAGGGTGACAGGTAGCCTAGTGGTTAGAGGGTGACAGGAAGCCTAGTGGTTAGAGGGTGACAGGTAGCCTAGTGGGGTGACAGGTAGCCTAGTGGTGGAGGGTGGCAGGTAGCCTAGTGGTGAGGGGGTGGCAGGTAGCCCAGTGGTTAGAGGGTGACAGGTAGCCTAGTGGTTAGAGGGTGACATGTAGCCTAGTGGTTAGAGGGTGACAGGTAGTGGTTAGAGGGTGACCTAGTGGTTAGAGGGTGACAGGCAGCCTAGTGGTTAGAGGGTGACAGGTAGCCTAGTGGTTAGAGGGTGGCAGGTAGCATAGTGGTTAGAGGGTGACAGGTAGCCTAGTGGTTAGAGGGTGACAGGTAGCCTAGTGGTTAGTGGTTAGAGGGTGACAGGTAGCCTAGTGGTTAGAGGGTGACAGTTAGCCTAGTGGGAAGAGGGTGGCAGGTAGCATAGTGGTTAGAGGGTGACATGAAGCCTAGTGGTTAGAGGGTGGCAGGTAGCCTAGTGGTTAGAGGGTGACAGGTAGCCTAGTGGTTAGAGGGTGACAGGTAGCCTAGTGGTTAGAGGGTGACAGTTAGCCTAGTGGGAAGAGGGTGGCAGGTAGCATAGTGGTTAGAGGGTGACAGGTAGCCTAGTGGTTAGAGGGTGGCAGGTAGCCTAGTGGTTAGAGGGTGACAGGTAGACTGGTGGTTAGAGGGTGACAGGGAGCCTAGTGGTTAGAGGGTGACAGTAAACGCAACGTTGCTGGTTTGATTCCCCAAGCTGACTAAGTGAAAACCTGCTGATGTGCCTTTGACCAAGGCACTTAACCCTAACCGTTCCTGTAAGTCTGGATAAGAGTTAAATGACTAGATTGTGTACAAACGGACTCATACGAACGGACTCACCGACATACAATTAGTGCGGTTCACCAATTAGGATGATCCATTAAGAACTCAGTTGATCAATGAAGCACTATGCTGCTGTCAACACTGTCACGACCTTCACACACCTGTGGTCTTTTTCTCTAACACTGGCTGGTTTGTGTGTTAGGTTGGCAGTGCTGAAATGTTGAGTTAGCCAGCTAATAGTTGTCAGGGGACTGTCAGAGCTAACCTAATATATCCCTACATCAAGTGTAGAAGGGCAATTCCACGTTAACGGAATTATGCTGAGACTCAGCTTTTTCACTTTAAAATATATATCAGGCAAAAATCATTGATTTCAAAGTTTAACCCCTTACACTCATGAAAATTAGCCTATATGAAAAGGGCCAAATTGAAATGTTTCTAACAGAATAACTATTTTCACAGCATTTATTAATAAAATACATCTGAAAATACTCTGGATGTATTCAGAAACATAATAAGAATATTAATTGGCATTTTGGAGTAGGTGCAAGATAAGAAAGAATAACTATTTCAAGCGTTTGAGTTAGAGGTCTAACTGCTGGCCACACATCTCTCAGAACTGCTCACAGTCTCTAAGTCATTTCACGTTAATGACTCAAGGTAAGAGCCTTCGACTAGAAGGTACTTTGTTTAGCTCTCCTAGCTTTGCCATTGAGGAACTGAAGCAAGCACACTTGCCATTTTTTGTTTGGAACACAGCGCCACCATCACACAATTATTCTTGTTGTTTACGCAAAAAAACATTTCATTATAGATCGTTTCATTATAGATCGGGTGTTAAGGGAATTTTTTTATCAATAATGACTTATTATGTATACATTTCAATCAGGATGTACTAATCAGAATACTATTATGTTACTGTATATGTACTAATCAGGATACTATTATGTTACTGTATATGTATGAATTTTCATTCTTAATCCTAGTACTGAATATAATGTGTGTAAATATAATCAAGGATTAGAACAATGACGGTCTGTTCCTTGGTAGAAATGAATGAACTAAATCTTCAGACTGGCTTGAATGCTTAGCTACACAAGAAGACCTTGGCTCATAAATTATATTAAATTGGTAGGGAGACGATGTGGGAAGGCTTGAGATACTGCCTTTGTAACAGGATGGGAGAAGAGACGGGTTGGTGCTGGAACTAATGACGTCATTTTCAGTTTATAACCTGTGGTAAACTGTATCGTGTTCAGTACTCTCGTGAATAAACTCTGCTGATTGACTTTAAGACTGGGCTCTGTCCATTATTATAGAATAAGGGTCTTACAAATCCTTATGAATTGACAGAGTTTTATGTTTTAATTGGGTATTAAAACATAGAGCAATTTAATTCCTGTAACATCGGGTCATGTGGGCTTCATTTGAAAGCTTTAAGTTATAAAATACGATCTTACTGTGTTAGGCGTTCAAAAGGCACTTCAGACAAACAGATTGTCATTTTGGTGTCATGGGTGCATTCAAGTGTATGTTCTGCAGCTTATTTAGCGGGAGGGATGGGGGCATCTTGTCTTGTTGTCGTGCTCATGTTTAAACCCATACAGTGCTATGAAGCGGAGAACCTGAGCTCTGACGTCATGTATAGTGTGTTATTGTACGGCTACTGAGTTCAATTAGGGCACTTATACATGGCAAAATCAGATATTTTCTACCAGTATACGTGTGGAAAAGGCTAACAAGCCACCATACAACTCTATGCACAATAACACAAAAAATACACTTTTTCTGGAATAACTGCAGACGTAAAGTTTGGTAAGTTATGGTAAAATCTCCCTCATTGAAATTTTCTACTAAATTTTGTGTAACGACGTTCTTCTTTTGTCGAAAGAGAGTCGGACTGAAATGCAGCGTGTAAGTTACTCATGTTTAATAGTGAAACAAACAAAACGAACTATACATGAATAACAAAAAAATACAAAACAACAAACGGAACATTTACATTTACATTTAAGTCATTTAGCAGACGCTCTTATCCAGAGCGACTTACAAATTGGTGAATTCACCTTCTGACTGGCGGCTCTGGCTGCTCCATACTGACTGGCGGCTCTGGCTGCTCCATGCTGACTGGCGGCTCTGGCTGCTCCATGCAGATTGACAGCTCCATGCAGATTGACAGCAGATTGACAGCTCTGGCGGCTCCTTGCAGACTGGCAGCTCCTTGCAGACTGGCAGCTCCTTGCAGACTGGCAGCTCCTTGCAGACGGTCAACTCCATGCAGACTGGCAACTCCATGCAGACTGGCAACTCCATGCAGACTGGCAACTCCTTGCAGACTGGCAGCTCTGGCTGCTCCATGCAGACTAGCAGCTCAGGCTGCTCCGAACAGGCAGGAGGCTCCGGCAGCGCTGGAGAGGAGAAAAGCTCCGACAGGGCAGGAGAGGGAGAAAGTGCTGGCTGCGCTGAACAGGCGAGGCGCACTGAAGGCCTGATGCGTGGTGCTGGCACTGGTGGTATTTGGCTGAGGACACGCACAGGAAGCCTAGTGCGGGAAGCTGCTACTGGAGGGCTGGGGTGTGGAGGTGGTACTGGATAGAGGACAGGCACAGGAAGCCTGGTGCGGGGAGCTACTACCGGAGGACTGGTGTGTGAAGGTGCCACAGGATGGACTGGACCGTGAAGGTGTACTGGAGAGCCTGAGTGCAGGACTGGCACAGGACGTGCAAGGCTAGGTAGGTACACAGGAGGCTTAGTGCGTGAGGCTGGCACACTTTTCACCAGCCAACTAACACGCACCTCAGGACTAGTATGGAGCGCTGACCCAGGTGCCATTAAATCCCCGACACGCTCCGTCGGACGAATATTATACCTAAAGCACCAAACTAGCAACTCCCTCATTAATCTCTCCTCCAATTTCCCCATTAACTCCTTCACAGTCTCTGCTTCGCTCACCTCCAACACTGGTTCTGGTCTCCTCCTTGGCTCTTCACAATAAACAGGGAGAGTTGGCTCAGGTCTGTCTCCTGACTCAGCCACTCCCCCTGATAGCCCCCCCCCAAGAAATTTTTGGGGCTGCTTTTCGGGCTTCCATCCACATCGCCGTGCTGCCTCCTCATACCTGCGCCTCTCCGCTTTAGCCGCTTCTAATTCCTCCTTGGGGCGGTGATATTCACCAGGCTGAGCCCAGGGTCCTTTTCCGTCCAGTTCCTCCTCCCATGTCCAATTCTCCAAATGGTGTAGCCTCTCCCACTGAAGCTGCTTCTGTTGCCTCTCGTGTAGCTCCTGTTTCCTCTTCGCCTGCTGCACCTTTGGGCGGCTACACTCCTCTGGTTTAGCCCAGGGTCCTCTTCCGTCAAGGATTTCCTCCCATGTCCAGAAATCCTTAATACGCGGCTCCTCTTTGGGCTGCTCCTGCCTGTTGACACGCTGCTCGGTCCGTGTTTGGTGGGTGATTCTGTAACGACGTTCTTCTTTTGTCGAAAGAGAGTCGGACCGAAATGCAGCGTGTAAGTTACTCATGTTTAATAGTGAAACAAACAAAACGAACTATACATGAATAACAAATAAATACAAAACAACAAACGGAACGTGAAACCTATTACAGCCTGACTGGTGAAACTAACACAGAGACAGGAACAATCACCCACGAAATGCAAAGCGAAACCCAGGCTACCTAAATACGGTTCCCAATCAGAGACAACGAGAATCACCTGACTCTGATTGAGAACCGCCTCAGGCAGCCAAACCTATTTAACACACACATCCCTAATCAGCTACAATCCCAAATACTACAAACCCCAATACGAATACAACAAACAATAAACCCATGTCACACCCTGGCCTGACTAACTAATAAACTAAAACACAAAATACTAAGACCAAGGCGTGACATTTTGACTGCACAATTCTCCATGTAAAAAATGTTTTGTCATGGAAATTGTTCAAAGTAATCCTTGTGCAAAGTGTTGTATTGTTTGTTAAACTTTGAAATAATGTTTTTTGTTTGGTATACATTTTAAAGTGAAAATCTGAGTCTCACTGTAAATCTGTTTCCTTGGAATCTCCCAGCACATTTTAGAGAGGTCAGCTTTAAGTAATATTGTAATAAGCTACACCTTCTCTCAGATCTACAAAAGTACCTATAAGGGCTAGGGGATTTAGCATCCCACTCTTACAGTTACTGTGTTTCTCAATCTCTCTCTCTGTCTATCCTCCCTCTGTCTTTCTCCTTTCATGGGCTTGGTAGTTTGCCTGTCTATACTCAGCACTAGGTCTGCTCTGGAAGCACTAGGTCTGCTCTGGAAGCACTAGGTCTGCTCTGGAAGCACAGCCAGAGAAGAAGACAAGTTGTCACTTTGTCACTTTGTCAGTCAAGCCTTTTAACTTGGCTTTCACGATGCACACCTCTGCCAGTGCTGACATGGAATCCTCTCCCTCGACCGCTCTCTTTCACATTGTCTCCTTCTTTTTCTTCTTCTCTCCCTCTCCCTTTATCTCTCTCTCCCTCTCTTTCTCTCTCTCTCTCTCTCTCTCCCTCTCTTTCTCTCTCTTTCTCTCTCTCTCTCTCTCTCTCTCTCTCTCCCTCTCTTTCTCTCTCTCTCCCTCTCTCTCCCTCTCTCTCTTTCTCTCTCTCCCTCTCTCTCTCTCTCTCTCTCACTCTCCCTCTCTCTCTGCTTTCATCACTTTGGAAGTATGTCAGCCTTTTGGTGAGAGCATCTGCGATGTGAGAGAGAGATGGAGAGAGTGAAATAGTGTGAAGGAGAGAGGGAATGATCGCCTAATTGGAGAGAAATCCTTTCCCGGCAGAGAGCTCATAAAATAAAATAATTCTTGGCACCAGTTTTGCCTTCTTTGATGACTTCAAGACTTTATTGTGGCTTTGGCCCGAGGATAATTTTTTTCTCTCCAATTAATATCAATTTCCTTTGGGTTAGGACCCTGGGAGCTGTGTGTGTTTGGTTTCCTTCTGGCTGCTGGATACACACACTCATAGCATTGGAGTTTTGGAGAAGCATTGTGTGTGTGTGTTTAGTTGACATTGTGTGCAGTATACACATTACACATCTATACCACTGACACCCTTATCCACCCCATCCCATGAAGGCTTTGTCTCAAATGGCACTCTAGTCCCTATATAGTGCACTGCACTACTTTTAACCAGGGCTCATAGTAGTGCACTATATAGCAAATAAAGGGCCATTTGCGATGCAGACCAGAATGGCTCTTCAGTGGGATTGACGTTGCTTTATCATACTGTATCTTTGCCCTGATGACATAGTTGGACAGACAAAGGACTTCAATGAAGTCTCGTTAACTCCCCTTGATCACCACATAATCTGTCACTTCTGTCCTAGATGTCAGAGTAAGCATCAGACGCACATCTTTACAGTTTAGTCATTTAGCAGACGCTCTTATTCATAGCATCTTACACAGTAGTGAGAGCATACATTTTCAGACTTTTGTCAGGGACAGTACTAGTACTGCCTTTCATGCTGATTTGGCTATGGCAGTTGGTGATGATTATTTTCTGTTGTGATGGCTCATTCTTTCATTGAGGCCTGTATCGTATGTTTCAACAGCCAGAAACCTTAATAAAGATCTTATTGTAAATGAACATTCCTCTTGGGTTGAGTTATGTAATGACACACACATGCACAAACACACACGCATGTCATATTAAACTGAGAACATGTGTTATGTACAGGACTGAAAGAGTGGGATGCTGTGAGTGTGCTTCAGTCTACAGTAGTGATGGGGGAAAAAAATTACATATTGGATCTTATCGTTAGTTAAAAATAATATTGTATCGTTTTGACAATATCACAATATTATTTTGGCCGTACCTGCACCAAAACTCCAATATTTTTCCTTCATGCTGTATAGTTTGTTCTCCATCTTCTTTTTAAATGTTCTCTGCACTTCATTTCCATGACTGTTTAAATCTTGTTTTCTCATTGTTCTCTCTTGTCCCTCTCCAAGCAGACATATGGTGAGCAATATGGAACATTGATTCGGAATAAAATCTCAGTATCGAATCGCAATACATGTACTGCAGAATCATTAGAATGTTGAGAATCGCAAAACATATAGAAGAGTGAGAATCTTGAGAACCGCAATACATATTGTATCGGCCCCAACGTATAGTGGTAATATCGTATAGTGAGGGCCCTGGTAATTCCCCGCCCTAGTGTCCAGTATATTGACAGGGAGAGCACATATTAAAGTAATGCATAAAGGTCATCAAAAACAAAACACAACAGCAACTCACTCACTCACTCACTCCCACATGATATGTGCCATGGATCTTTAGTGTCCACAGCGAGTCAGGACACCCATATAACATCCCATCCAGAAGACAGCACCCTACACAGGACAATGTCCCCAATCACTGCCCTGGGGCATTGGGATATTTAGGTTGCCTCCTACTTGGGAAAGGTTGCCTCCTACTGGCACTCCAACACCACTTCCTGCAGCATCTGGTCTCCCATCCAGGGGCTGACTAGGACGAACCCTGAGTTTCAGAAGCAAGCCGGCAGTGGGATGCAGGGTGGCATGCATAAGAACCCTTTAACTCTTCTAAGCCTATTGAAGTGATTTTTGGTCCATTTCTTTTTATAGTACTTCCTCTCTTCCCAAATAGGAAATGGCTCATTAATGTGCTTGATTGAGTCTCTAAGTTAGTGTGAGCTTTTATGCCCGAAAAACCTTAAAGCATGTTTTGAAAAGAATATTGAACTGAGTTTTCACCTTCAGAATGGATGAAAGGCTCAACTTACTCCTATTTTCAACTTGAATGTACTTTGTTTTTAGAGACAGAGAAAGTTGATAAAAAGGGAGAAAAAAAGGGAGAAAGTGAAGAAGAAAGGATTCGAGGATTTTCAACTTTCTCAGGGGTCACACAGATGGCTAACCATAAACAATACCAAACCTTCACATTTTTGCCAGATTGAATGTGTGTATTCTTTGGATTAATTCTTTGTCTAATAAAATGCCTCGCTAATTAAAACAGAGCTTTTTAAAGTATATTTTTAATCCGACAGATGGTTATTGACCTATAAGAGGGGAAGTCGGGTAGGGGAGGGTTGTGTGTGTGTGTGTGTGTGTGTGTGTGTGTGTGTGTGTGTGTGTGTGTGTGTGTGTGTGTGTGTGTGTGTGTGTGTGTGTGTGTGTGTGTGTGTGTGTGCATGCGTGCGTGCGTGTGTGTTTTGTGAAGGCATAACATTTGGTTTACAGTACTTTCTCACATAAAATACTGTGCTTATTTCTCAGCCAATCATGATACAGGGTAGCCTAGTGGTTAGAGTGTTGGACAAGTAACCATAAAGTTGCAAGTTCAAATCCCTGAGCTGACAAGGTGCAAATCTGTCATTCTCTCCCTGAACAGGCAGTTAACCCACTGTTTCTAGGCTGTCATTGACAATAAGAATTTGTTCTTAATTGACTTGCCGAGTTAAATAAAGGATTAAAAAAATACGGTGGGGCAAAAAGTATTTCGTCAGCCACCAATTGTGCAAGTTCTCCCACTTAATAAGATGAGAGAGGCCTGTACTTTTCATCATAGGTACACTTCAACTATGACAGACAAAATGAGAAGAAAAATCCAGAAAATCACATTGTAGGATTTTTTATGAATTCATTTGCAAATTATGGTGGGAAATAAGCATTTGGTCACCTACAAACAAGCAAGATTGCTGGCTCTCACAGACCTGTAACTTCTTCTTTAAGAGGCTCCTCTGTCCTCCACTCGTTACCTGTATTAATGGCACCTGTTTGAACTTGTTATCAGTATAAAAGACACCTGTCCACAACCTCAAACAGTCACACTCCAATCTCCACTATGGCCAAGACCAAAGAGCTGTCAAAGGACACCAGAAACAAAATTGTAGACCTGCACCAGGCTGGGAAGACTGATTCTGCAATAGGTAAGCAGCTTGGTTTGAAGAAATCAACTGTGGGAGCAATTATTAGGAAATGGAAGACATACAAGACCACTAATATTCTCCCTCGATCTAGGGCTCCACGCAAGATCTCACCCCGTGGGGTCTAAATGATCACAAGAACGGTAGGCAAAAATCCCAGAACCACACGGGGGGACCTAGTGAATGACCTGCAGAGATCTGGGACCAAAGTAACAAAGCCTACCATCAGTAACACACTACGCCGCCAGGGACTCAAATCCTGCAGTGCCAGACATGTCCCCCTGCTTAAGCCAGTACATGTCCAGGCCTGTCTGAAGTTTGCTAGGGAGCATTTGGATGATCCAGAAGACGATTGGGAGAATGTCATATGGTCAGATGAAACCAAAATATAACTTTTTGGTAAAAACTCAACTCGTCGTGTTTGGAGGACAAAGAATGCTGAGTTGCATCCAAAGAACACTATACCTACTGTGAAGCATAGGGGTGGAAACATCATGCTTTGGGGCTGTTTTTCTGCAAAGGGACCAGGACGACTGATCCGTTTAAAGGAAAGAATGAATGGGGCCATGTATCGTGAGATTTTGAGTGAAAACCTCCTTCCATCAGCAATGGCATTGAAGATGAAACGTGGCTGGGTCTTTCAGCATGACAATGATCCCAAACACACCGCCCGGGCAACGAAGGAGTGGCTTCGTAAGAAGCATTTCAAGGTCCTGATGTGGCCTAGCCAGTCTCCAGATATCAACCCCATACAAAATCTTTGGAGGGAGTTGAAAGTCTGTGTTGCCCAGCAACAGCCCCAAAACATCACTGCTCTAGAGGAGATCTGCATGGAGGAATGGGCCAAAATACCAGCAACAGTGTGTGAAAGTTCACGATAGCAAAAGCTTAGACTTAGGTTTTCTGGGTCTCTATGTTTTTGGTTGGATAGGTTTCTCAATTTCTTTCTTAGGTTTTTGCATTCTTCATCAAACCATTTGTCATATATTTGGGAAGGATACTGTCACCTCCAGGTAGGTGTTTGCCCCCCTGTGTGCTGAGATTGTCAGGTTCTTGTCAAGTTCTGGCATTTAGGTCGCTACAGACTAGTACATGTCCCTGGGCCTGGAAATGGTTGATCTCCCCCTCTAGGATGGAAAAGCTTTCATCGTTAAAGTATGTGGATTCTATTGGGGGGATATAGGTAGCACACATGAGGACATTTCTCTCTGTTGAGATCATTTCCTTATTCATTTCTAACCAACTGTTCATGTTTTGACTAATTTAATAGTGGGTTAGGTATGCTCTATACCAAATTAGCATACCCCCTGAGTCTCTTTCCTGTTTCACACCTGGTAGTTTGGTGGATGGGACTACCAGCTCTCTGTAACCTAGAGGGCAACCAGTGGGTACATCTCCTATATTCCAGGTATCTTGTAGGATAGCAATGTCTGTATTTCCCATTTCTTTGATGAAGTCCAGGTTTCTGCTCTTTAGGCCAAAGGCAGATGATCTCAGACCTTGTATATTCCTGGATGGGATAGTGAAGGCTTTGTGTTCCATAATGTCTAGTGTTGTTTTTGTGTAGTTTAGGCCCAGACCATTACAGTAGGTGTGAGCAGAGCATTTTAAGCATCTGATATTTACCTCTTAGGTCGCAGGATGGTGCTTGAGGGGGTGCATTAGTGGTGGAGGTTGGGCCTGTTGCTCTGCTCACAGCCTCTTTCTCTCTCTCTCTACTACACAGTACTCTTTTAGGAGTTTTGAAGAATTCGATCATGACTTTGTAATTGTTAACAGCAGTCAAATAATCACCCAACAAAACCAGTCCAAGACCAACTTAACTACAGATTTCCATTTAGTTCCTCTCCCTCGTTGTCCGTCCTCCTCCCACTCCCCCCCCTTTCACCATTCCATTCCTCTACGCTCCCCACTACCCTAGTCTGCATTGTGTGTGCGTGTCTCAGATGGTATAAATTGAGGCTGTTATGTGAGAGAAACTGTGAGAGCAGACATGTTAATGTGCTGTAGGGCCAGGAAACTATATAACCCTCTTTAGGAATCTTAGTCCATCGCTAGTCCCTTTCACTCCTCTCCCATTTAGCAGACAGTCTTATGAAGAGCGATTTACAGGAGCAGTTAGGATTAAATGCGTAGTTTAAGGGCACATCAACAGATTTTTTACCTAGACAGCTCGAGGATTCGAACCAACAATCTTTCAGTTACTGGAAAGCCACTGTTAACCACTAGGCTTCTCTGTTCCTTCTCTTCTCCCACTTATTCTACGTTCTTTCTCTTGTCAGACATATTCTCTCTGTTCCCCAGTCTTACCAGTTGTGCTCCATCAATAGTGTTCCGTTGGCTATTTTGTACTTATGAATGGATTTGAGGCTCCAGTCATAGGGATGCACTCTACAGTAACTGGCATCAGAGTGAATAGCCACAGGATGTTCACAAAGTTATTGTTGTCAGGTGAAAAGATGAAAGATGAAAGTGTGACCACCACCAGCCGATTTGCTTCAGCAGCACCCTAACCGAGGCCTGAACTCAGGGCTTATGCTTCCAGCACTCCCACATCTGAGAGGGCTCAGTATCAGATCAGTGACACAGCACAGACTGTCTTACGCTGTACAGTAGACCAGAGGGTCCTATGTATCAAGCGTCTCACAGCTCTCTCTGTCCATGTGGTCTTGTTTATTGTGATCTAAAAGACAGAACTGGTCCTTAATCAGCACTCGGAATCTTGATAGATATGGCCCCAGCATTGCAAGGAGACTGCTTGTTGTGGCCTCTACATGGCCCCAGCATTGCAGGGAGACTGCTTGTTGTGGCCTCTACATGGCCCCAGCATTGCAGGGAGACTGCTTGTTGTGGCCTCTACATGGCCCCAGCATTGCAGGGAGACTGCTTGTTGTGGCCTCTACATGGCCCCAGCATTGCAGGGAGACTGCTTGTTGTGGCCTCTACATGGCCCCAGCATTGCAGGGAGACTGCTTGTTGTGGCCTCTACATGGCCCCAGCATTGCAGGGAGACTGCTTGTTGTGGCCTCTACATGGCCCCAGCATTGCAGGGAGACTGCTTGTTGGGGCCTCTACAGTGTGTCCAGCTGTGCCATGATGGCTAAATCAAACTGGCAACGTGTTTGAGACACAACTCAACAAGCGCACACATACACAGTTAAAATGAGCCATCTTATTGGACAAGTTCTGGTAGTAGGCTACTTGTTCTGCTTCAATCTATTTTCTCCTGTTTGGTGTCTGCTGAACGGTTCCCAGCTGTTGTCGTTTGCCTGGGTTGGCCAGTGAGGACCATGTAGAACCTGGGAGGGAGGCTAGGTCAGTGTTAGTTAGGAGATCAGTTTTCACTCTCTGTAGTGACTCTAGCTGATTGTTAAAGGCTTGTGGAGTTAGCTGGGTTTACGGGTGTATCGGAGGCCCCTTCTGAAATATGCTTGTTAGAACCAGGGCTCTAGTAGAATAATGTACATTTCTGAAGTTGCTCATATGTTGTCCATACCTGCTCTCTCATGTGACCACTGGAGTTTCTTTCTGGTCAACATGTGGTTGATATGATATGATGCCACAAGAGGTGACATAGGATCATGCTATGTGGTCGTTAGCTTTGAAGCTGTGGACACACCACACACACACACACACACACACACACTTATACTGTCAAATGTGTCAATAGCTTACTGAACATTGTTTTCTTTCCTCCCAGAATGTTATGTCAGCTTGCTACAGAAGAAGAGGACAGTGTAACACGTGCGTTAGTGAAACATATAGGCCTGCCAGAAAGATATGAACACTTCTTGATGTTTTTGCACATTTAATGAAGGATCTTATTTAAAAGATGATATACTATTCCATAATATTTGTTTATCTGTTTGTGTGTGTGTCTGATTTGTGCATCTATGTCTGTGTATGTGTGTACTGTAACAAGTCCTTGCGGCTGGTCAGATGGTATGGTTGGTGATAGAGGTTGGGGAGAGCTGCAGCAGTTTGTCTGACCCCAACCAGCAGTACTGTACTTTCCTCTTACAGTCCACCACCTCCACTATGTCCCATCTCTAGCTCTGGTCCTCTTACTGTCCACCACCTCCACTATGTCCCATCTCTAGCTCTGGTCCTCTTACTGTCCATCACAACCACTATGTCCCATCTCTAGCTCTGGTCCTCTTACAGTCCACCACCTCCACTATGTCCCATCTCTAGCTCTGGTCCTCTTACTGTCCACCACCACCAATATGTCCCATCTCTAGCTCTGGTCCTCTTACTGTCCACCACCACCAATATGTCCCATCTCTATCTCTGGTCCTCTTACTGTCCACCACCACCACCACTATGTCCCATCTCTAGCTCTGGTCCTCTTACTCTCCACCACCTTCACTATGTCCCATCTCTAGCTCTGGTCCTCTTACTGTCCACCACCACCACTATGTCCCATCTCTAGCTCTGATCCTCTTACTCTCCACCACCTTCACTATGTCCCATCTCTAGCTCTGGTCCTCTTACTGTCCACCACCACCAATATGTCCCATCTCTAGCTCTGGTCCTCTTACTGTCCACCAAAACCAATATGTCCCATCTCTAGCTCTGGTCCTCTTATAGTCCACCACCTCCACTATGTACTATCTCTAGCTCTGGTCCTCTTACTGTCCACCACCACCAATATGTCCCATCTCTAGCTCTGGTCCTCTTACTGTCCACCACCACCAATATGTCCCATCTCTAGCTCTGGTCCTCTTACTGTCCACCACCACCAATATGTCCCATCTCTAGCTCTGGTCCTCTTACTGTCCACCACCACCACTATGTCCCATCTCTAGCTCTGGTCCGCTTACTGTCCACCAAAACCAATATGTCCCATCTCTAGCTCTGGTCCTCTTATAGTCCACCACCTCCACTATGTACTATCTCTAGCTCTGGTCCTCTTACTGTCCACCACCACCAATATGTCCCATCTCTAGCTCTGGTCCTCTTACTGTCCACCACCACCACTATGTACTATCTCTAGCTCTGGTCCTCTTACTGTCCACCACCACCACTATGTCCCATCTCTAGCTCTGGTCCTCTTACTCGCCACCACCACCAATATGTCCCATCTCTAGCTCTGGTCCTCTTATAGTCCACCACCTCCACTATGCACTATCTCTAGCTCTGGTCCTCTTACTGTCCACCACCACCAATATGTCCCATCTCTAGCTCTGGTCCTCTTATAGTCCACCACCTCCACTATGCACTATCTCTAGCTCTGGTCCTCTTACTGTCCACCACCACCAATATGTCCCATCTCTAGCTCTGGTCCTCTTACTGTCCACCACCACCGATATGTCCCATCTCTAGCTCTGGTCCTCTTACTGTCCACCACCACCAATATGTCCCATCTCTAGCTCTGGTCCGCTTACTGTCCATCACCACCACAATGTCCCATCTCTAGCTCTGGTCCTCTTACTGTCCACCACCACCAATATGTCCCATCTCTAGCTCTGGTCCTCTTACTGTCCACCACCACCGATATGTCCCATCTCTAGCTCTGGTCCTCTTACTGTCCACCACCACCAATATGTCCCATCTCTAGCTCTGGTCCGCTTACTGTCCATCACCACCACAATGTCCCATCTCTAGCTCTGGCTCTGTTATTTGATATGAGCTCAGGACCCCAGGTGTTCGTGAGGCCGCGTTCTCGCTGCATCATCGGCATGAATCCCCCTGGTCACATGTCCTCTCATTGGTACGTTGCTGCAGCGGCCGGTGACATGCAATAGGGCATCCCTCAGCCAAGACTTCCTGGATGTGAACACAAACCCAACATGCAGTTATTACACACTCCCTGAGAACTGAAGGAGTTTCAGCACCAACCAACCACGGCACTTCATTCACTTGGTGGCTTTAACATGTTACAGAAAGATTTAAACTGTATAGGAAGCTCTGAGGACAGGTCGTCTGGATACTGGACAGCCAATTAATTGGAAGATACAAAAAGATTATCATCTTTAGAGGACAACAGTTCTTGAGGTCTTGAACAAAAAAAGCGGTTTGAAATTGTGTTTATAGGCTACTGGTGAACTGGCATTTGAGTTGTGTGGTTGCAATATTAACAGTCCCTGGTCTCTGGTATATTTTGTCATACATCATTCAAGACGAAGCTTAAATTGTGTGCACTGCAATGGACATATAACACACAATGTCTCAGGAAAGACTGTCTGCGTTGGCCTTCGGAAAGTATTCAGACCCCTTGACTTTTTCCACATTTTGTTACGTTACAGCCTTATTCTAAAACTGATTCTATATTTTTTCCCCTCTTCAATCTACACACAATACTGTCACGAATGTTTAAAGAACAATTGGACCAAGGTGCAGCGTGGTAAGCATACATCTTTCTTTATTTGATGAACACCAAAAAAACATCAAAATATAAACAAACGTAGCATTTTCTAGCGCTAACACAGCAACTATACAAAAACAAGATCCCCCAATCTCAGGTGGGAAAAAGGGCTGCCTAAGTATGATCCCCAATCAGAGACAACGATAAACAGCTGCCTCTGATTGGGAACCATACCAGGCCAACAAAGAAATAGAAACAGATTTGCCCACCCAAGTCACACAATTTATAAAAATTAACAACTTAAATATTATAATTACATAAGAATTCAGACCCTTTGCTCAATACTTTGTTGAAGCACTTTTGACAGCAATTACAGCATAGATTCTTCTTGACTATGACACCGCAAGTTTGGCACACCTGCATTTGATGAGATTCTCCCATTCTTCTCTGCAGATCCTCTCAAGCTCTGTCAGGATGGATGGGGAGCGTTGCTACACAGCTATTTTCAGGTCTCTCCAGAGATGTTGGATCGGGTTCAAGTCCGGGCCCTGGATGGACCACTCAAAAACATTCAGAGACTTGTCCTGAAGCCACTACTGCCTTGTCTTGGCTGTGTGCTTAGTGAAGGTGAAACTTCACCCACGTCTGAGGACCTGAGCGCTCTGGAGCAGGTTTTCGATGCTGACTTGTCTCCCTGCCGCTGATAAACATCCCCACAGGATGATTCTGCCACCATCGTGCTTCACCGTAGGGATGGTGCCAGGTTTCCTCCAGACGTGATGCTTGGCATTCAGGCGAAAGAGTTCATCTTGTTTTCATCAGACCAGAGAATCTTGTTTCTCATGGTCTGAGAGTCCTTTAGGTGCCTTTTGGCAAACTCCAAGCGGGCTGTCATGTGCCTTTTACTGAGAGTGGCTTCCGTCTTGCCAATCTACCATAAAGGCCTGATTGGTGTAATGCTGCAGAGATGGTTGTCCTTCTGGAAGGTTATCCCATCTCCACAGAGGAACTCTGGAGTTCTGTCAGAGTGACCATCGGGTTCTTTATCACCTCCCTGACCAAGGCCCTTCTTCCCCAATTGTTCAGTTTGGCCAGGCAGCCAGCTCTAGGGGGAGTCTTGGTGGTTCCAAACTTCTTCCATTTAAGAATGATGGAAGCCAGTGTGTTTTTGGGGACCTTCAATGCTGCAGACACTTTTTTGGTACCCTTCCCCAGATCTTTGCATCAACACAATCCTGTCTCGGAGCTCTACGGACAATTCCTTTGACCTCATGGCTTGCTTTTTGCTCTGACATGCACTGTCAACTGTGCGACCTTATATAGACGGGTGTGTGCCTGTCTATATAAGCTATAGAACTATAGATAGTAGACTGCATAATAAAACAATCCCTAGTAAGCTAATGTTTATGAGTGTGGAATGACTGTATTATTTAGCATTAATAGATTGGTTTTACGCAATTTCACCAACCTTGCGAGGGTCCAGAGTGCTAGCACTGGAATGTTTTTGTAGGACATTAGCCTACATTTACTGATAGATTTATCAATGAGCCTACGTGCAACAATATCATATTTAGATTTAGCAATCTAGCTAAGTGTTCCTCCCACTTCCTCAGGTTGGGAATAATATTGCCTAGGTGAGTATGCACAGAATGTCAGCAAATTCCCTGAAGAGCCCAAAATAAATCTGAAAGTTCTGGATCCTATTTGACAGGTTGCACATCAAAATTTCAATCATGCATCCCCTGAATAAGTTAGATGAATTAGCTAACTTTTGTAATCACAGGCTTCCATCTTAGTTGATTTACTTGGCACTGGAAAATTGTCTAGAGCCCTGCTGCTAATATAAAGCAACTGTATAGTAACATTTATCACAATATGCCTATTTGTCCATATTGCCCAGCTCTGACACTTCCCTCACAATTTTTTAAACATCATCATTTTATCATTAACACAATTTTTTGTTGTTCAATGGTATCGCTATATGGATTTTTGTCCATATCGCCTATCTCTAGCGGGCACACACACACACACACACACACACACACACACACACACACACACACACACACACACACACACACACACACACACACACACACACACACACACACACACACACATACACATACACATACACATACACATACACACAGCTCCAGCTTGGTTTGTTTGACTGCATCTGGTTGGCTGCGTCTGTCGTAGGTCATTAACAGCAAGGGAGGCCTATGTTGGGTTCCACATAGCTTTCTTTTTTGTTTGGATCATCAAATCAAATCTAATTTTATTGGTCACATACACGTGTTTAGCAGATGTTATTGCTGGTGTAGCGAAATGCTTGTGCTTCTACGTAATTCCGACAGCGCAGAAATATCTAACAAGTAAACTTTCCACCTTTTCCACTGCTGTCCCATCGATGTGGATGAGGGATGCTCCCTCTGCTGTTTCCTGAAGTCCACAATCATTTTTTGATGTTGAATGAGAGGTTATTTTCCTGACACCACACTCCCAGAGACTTCACGTCCTTCCTGTAGGCTGTCTCGTCGTTGTTGGTAATCAAACCTACTACTGTTGTGTCGTCTGCAAACTTGATGATTGGAGGCGTGGGTGAACAAGGATTACCGGAGGGGGCTGAGCACGCGCCCTTGTGGGGCCCCAGTGTTGAGGATCAGCAGAGTGGAGAGGTTGTTTCCTACCTTCACCACCTGGGGGCGGCCCGTCAGGAAGTCATGGACAGGGCAGGTTACCGACCAAAAGCATTGAGCTTAATGATGTGCTTGGAGGGTACAATTGTGTTGAATGCTGAGCTATAGCCAGTGAACAGCATCTTTACATAGGTGTTCCTGTTGTCCAGATGGCATAAGGCAGTGTGCGGTGTGAAGGCATTTGCATTGTCTGTGGACCTATTGCGGAGGTAAGCAAATTGAAGTGGGTCTAACGTGACAGGTAAGGTGGAGGTGATATGATCCTTGACAAGTCTCTCAAAGCACTTCATGGTGACAGAAGTGAGTGCTACGGGGCGATGGTCATTTAGGTCAGTTACATTTGCATTCTTGGGAATTGGAACAATGGCCATCTTGAAGCATGTGGGGACAACAGACTGGAATAGGAAGAGATTGAATATGTCCGTAAACGTACCAGCCAGCTGATCTGCGCATGCTCAGATCAGGACGCGGCTAGGGATGCCGTCTGGACCGGCAGCCTTGCGAGGGTTAACAAGTTTAAATGTCTTACTCATGTCGGCCACAGAGAAGGAGAGCCCACAGTCCTGTAGCTGGCCAGGTCGGTGGTACTGTGTTATCCTCAATGCTGGCAAAGAACGTGTTTAGCCTGTCTGGAAGCAAGACGTTGGTGTCGGGCGACATGGCTGGTTTTCCTTTTGTAATCCGTGATTGTCTGTAGACTCTGCCACATACGTCTCGCGTCTGAGCCGAATAGCGGCTCCACTTTGTCTCCATAGAGATGTGTGTAGACTTTGTGTGTATTTGTGTGCCCGAGCCCATGTGTGTGTTTGCATTTGTGCATGCGTGTGTGCCCGCGTGTCCACATGTGTGTCTTTGCACGTGCGTGTGTGTGATAGGTATCGTAGCTGACTGGCTCGCCTCTCTCCTTCAGTTGTTTAAACTGCAATCAAAAATGGGAAACATGTCATTAGTATCACATTCCTGTTTTGAGATTTTTCTCCCTCCTCTCCCTCCTCATCCTCTCCCAGAGATGGAGGTTCAGTAACCATAAACAGGATCTTCCTGGGCCTGGCTGCCAACAACAGGATGTTTGGACGAGCTGTAATTGACCCTCCATGAAGTATTAGTGGAAAGAGGACGATGATAAAAATCTGTTTTCACTAGAGAAAACCGTCCTCACGTGCGCACACGCTCTCACACACACACACACACGCACACACACGTGTGCTCGCTCACACACACGCACTAACACCTTTTATATGGCTCCAGGATTTGGTATTTGATCTCTCGTTTGCTAAGCTGAGTGGAGAAGTGGCGACCTACTACATTATAAATACGGTGCCTTGCACGCCCAATTTTTCAGTTTTTGATTTGTTAAAAAAGTTTGAAATATTCAATAAATGTCGTTCCACTTCATGATTGTGTCCCACGTGTTGTTGATTCTTCACAAAAAAATACAGTTTTATATCTTTATGTTTGAAGCCTGAAATGTGGCAAAAGGTCGCAAAGTTCAAGGGGGCCGAATACTTTCGCAAGGCACTGTATGACTCATGTGTCATGACCATAAGAGTCAGAGGATGGGAAGAGGTCAAGAGGATGTAGTGGGTCTGGGGTAGGATGGAGCAATGACACAAGATGAACACTAGAGGGGGCGAGTTACTTTTACAAAGACATCACCTCCCATTAGTTGTCTGCTACAAGCTAAGCTAGGATCAGCTAATCCTTTCCAAATACTCTTTAACCATTAGTGGAATTGAAGGTAACACTGACAGTTGATTAGTGTCTGGGGCAAATTCACACTACTCCTGCCTGGTCTTCCCACAATAAGTTTTCGAAAGAAAAACATTTTAGGGTGTCTGAGGAGTAAATATAAACGTATTTTGACCTGTTGAAATAAAGTTTAGGGGTAGATTTTGGGATTCCTTTCTCTGCAAGTTGAACGAGAGGATTAGTAAAATCAATGGCGCCAACTAAACTGACTTTTTGGGATATAATAAAGAAAGATTTTATCCAACAAAAAGACACTACATGTTATAGCTGGGACCCTTTGGATGACAAATCAGAAGAAGATTTTCAAAAGGTAAGTAAATATTTTATCATTATATGTGAATGTATGAAGCCTGTGCCAGTGGAAAAATATTTTAATGTGGGGTGCCGTCCTCAAACAATCGCATGGCATGTTTTTGTAACTTGGACAGTGCAGTTAGATTAACAAGCATTTAAGTTTTCAGCGGATATAAGACAATTATATGTACATAAATGCTTAAAATCCATAATATTTATAATTATTTATTTGAATTGCGTGCCCTCCAGTTTCACCGGAAGTTGTCCCTCTAGCGGGGACCACTAGCCCTGAGAAGTTCACGACTGATGTCTTAAGATGTTGCTTCAATATATCCACATAATTTTTCTTCCTCATGATGCAATCTATTTTGTGAAGTACACCAGTCCCTCCTGCAGCAAAGCACCCCACAATATGATGCTGCCACCCCCGTGCTTCATGGTGTGGGATGGTGTTTTTTGGCTTGCAATTCTCCCCTTTTCTCCTCCAAACATAATGATGGTCATTATAGCCAAGCAGTTCCATTTTTGTTTCATCAGACCAGAGGACAGTTCTCCAAAAAGTACAATATTTGTCCCCATGTGCAGTTGCAAACCGTAGTTTTTATGGCGGTTTTAGAGCAGTGGCTTCTTCCTTTTCAGGTTATGTTGATATAGGACTCGTTTTACTGTGAAATATAGATACTTTTGTACCTGTTTCCTCCAGCATCTTCACAAGGTCCTTCGCTGTTGTTCTTGCTTTGATTTGCACTTTTCACACCAAAGCACATTCATCTCTAGGAAACAGAACACGTCTCCTTCCTGAGCGGTATGGTGACTGTGTGGTCCCATGGTGTTTATACTTGCGTATTATTGTTTGCACAGATTAATGTGGTACCTTCAGGCATTTGGAAATTGCTCCCAAGAATGAACCTGACTTGTGGAGGTCTACAATTATTTTTCTGGGGTCTTGGCTGATTTTGTTTGATTTTCCCATGATGTCAAGCAAAGAGGCACTGAGTTTCAAGGTAGGCCACAGGTACACACTCCAGGTACAGGTACACCTAACTAGGCATGTCAGTTTTTTTGTATTCTTGTTTGTTTCACAAATATTCTGCATCTTCAAAGTGTTGTGTAAATGAAATTATACAAACCCACTTGTTGAAGACTTGTTGAAAGTCACTGAGCTCTTCATTAAGGCCATTCTACTGCCAATGTTTGTCTATGAAGATTGCCTGGCTGTGTGCTCGACTTTATACCCCTGTCAGAAAAGTGTGGCTGAAATAACCAAATCCACTAATTTGAAGGGGTGTCCACATACTTTGGATCATGTGGTGTACATTTATCCATGTGTACAGGCAGGCCATTTCTGATATTTTACCACGTTTGTGTTTGTGTATGTTTCAGCCAAAAGCTCCAAGCATGACTCCATATTCTTAATAGTGAACGATACCTTCAGGTGAGCCATACAGACGCTTCATTCTGAAAAGTGAATGAAGTAGATATACAATACTCCTACTGTAAACAATTTGATTACTCTCTGGTAGGTACAAGTGAGCGCTGTGTGTGTTGAGCACTGTGTGTGTCTTTCCCCAGGTACAGGTTGTTTGACCTGCTCTGCTCTGTCTCGCTCTGTCCTGCTCTGTCCTGCTATGTTCTGCTCTGCTCTACTCTTCTCTGTCCTGCTCTGTCCTGTTCTGCTCTGTTCTGCTCTACTCCGCTCTGTCCTGCTTTGTCCTGCTCTGCTATGTCCTGCTCTGTCTGTCCTGCTCTGCTCTGTCCTGCTCTGCTCTGCTCTGTCCTGCTCTGTCATGCTCTGCTCTGTCCTGCTCTGCTCTGTCCTGTTCTGCTCTATTCTTCTCTGTCCTGCTCTGATCTGTCCGGCTCTGCTCTGTCCTGTCCTGCTCTGCTCTGTCCTGCTATGTCCTGCTCTGTGATAATCTGCTCTGTCCTGCCCTGTTCTGCTCTGTCCTGTTCTGCTCTGCTCTGCTCTGCTCAGCTCTGTTCTGCTCTACTCTTCTCTGTCCTGCTCTGATCTGTCCGGCTCTGCTCTGTCCTGTCCTGCTCTGCTCTGTCCTGCTCTGTCCTGCTCTGCTCTGATCTGTTCTGCTCTGTCCTGCTCTGTCCTGTTCTGCTCTACTCTGCTCTGCTCGGTCCTGCTCTGCTCTGTCCTGCTCTGCTCTGTCCCGCTCAGTCCTGCTCTGCTCTGCTCTGTCCTGATCTGCTCTGCTCTGCTCTGTCCTCTGCTCTGCTCTGCTCTGTCATGTTCTACTCTGTTCTGCTCTGTTCCGTTCTGCTCTGTCCTGCTTTCCTGCTCTGTTCTGCTCTGATCTGCTCTGTCCTGCTCTGCTCTTCTCTGTCCTGCTCTGATCTGTCCTGCTCTGCTCTGTTCTGCTCTTCTCTGTTCTGCTCTTCTCTGTTCTGCTCTTCTCTGTCCTGCTCTGCTCTGTCCTGTTCTGATCTGCTCTGTTCTGCTCTTCTCTGTCCTGCTCTGCTCTTCTCTGTGCCACTCTGCTCTGTCCTGCTATGTCCTGCTCTGTGATAATCTGCTCTGCTCTGTTCTGCTCTGTCCTGTTCTGCTCTGTCCTGTTCTGCTCTGCTCTGTCCTGTCCCGCTCAGTCCTGCTCTGCTCTGCTCTGTCCTGATCTGCTCTGCTCTGCTCTGTCCTCTGCTCTGCTCTGCTCTGCTCTGTCATGTTCTACTCTGTTCTGCTCTGTTCCGTTCTGCTCTGTCCTGCTTTCCTGCTCTGTTCTGCTCTGATCTGCTCTGTCCTGCTCTGCTCTTCTCTTTCCTGCTCTGATCTGTCCTGCTCTGCTCTGGTCTTCTCTGTCCTGCTCTGCTCTGTCCTGTTCTGCTCTTCTCTGTCCTGCTCTGCTCTGTCCTGTTCTGATCTGCTCTGTTCTGCTCTTCTCTGTCCTGCTCTGCTCTTCTCTGTCCCACTCTGCTCTGTCCTGCTATGTCCTGCTCTGTGATAATCTGCTCTGCTCTGTTCTGCTCTGTCCTGTTCTGCTCTGTCCTGTTCTGCTCTGCTCTGTCCTGTCCCGCTCAGTCCTGCTCTGCTCTGCTCTGTCCTGATCTGCTCTGCTCTGCTCTGTCCTCTGCTCTGCTCTGCTCTGCTCTGTCATGTTCTACTCTGTTCTGCTCTGTTCCGTTCTGCTCTGTCCTGCTTTCCTGCTCTGTTCTGCTCTGATCTGCTCTGTCCTGCTCTGCTCTTCTCTGTCCTGCTCTGATCTGTCCGGCTCTGCTCTGTCCTGCCCTGCTCTGCTCTGCTCAGTCCTGTTCTGTCCTGCTCTGTCCTGCTATGTCCTGCTCTGTACTGCTCTGCTCTGCTCTGTCCTGTCCTGTTCTTCTTTGTCCTGTTTTGCTCTGCTCTGCTCTGCTCTGTCCTGCTCTGTTCTGCTCTGCTCTGCTGTACTTTGCTCTGTCCTGCTCTGCTCTGTCCTGCTTTGCTTTGTCCTACTCTGCTCTGTTCTGCTCTGACCTGCTCTGTTATGCTCTGCTCTGTCCTGCACTGCTTTGTCCTGCTCTGCTCTGCTATATCCTGCTATGTCCTGCTCTGACCTGCTCTGTCCTGCTCTGATTTGTCCGGCTATGCTCTGCTCTGCTCTGCTCTGCTCTTCTCTGTCCTGCTCTGCTCTGTCTTGTTCTGATCTGCTCTGTCCTGCTCTGCTCTGGTCTTCTCTGTCCTGCTCTGCTCTGTCCTGTTCTGCTCTTCTCTGTCCTGCTCTGTCCTGTTCTGATCTGCTCTGTTCTGCTCTTCTCTGTCCTTCTCTGCTCTTCTCTGTCCCACTCTGCTCTGTCCTGCTATGTCCTGCTCTGTGATAATCTGCTCTGTTCTGCTCTGTCCTGTTCTGCTCTGCTCTGTCCTGCTCTGTTCTGTCCTGCTCTGCTCTGTCCTGTTCTGCCCTGCTCTGTCCTGCTCTGCTCTGTCCTGCTCTGCTCTGCTCTGTCCTTTCCTGTTCTTCTTTGTCCTGTTTTGCTCTGCTCTGTTCTGCTCTACTCTGCTCTACTTTGCTCTGTCCTGCTCTGCTCTGTCCTGCTTTGCTTTGTCCTGCTCTGCTCTTCTCTGTCCTGCTCTGATCTGTCCGGCTCTGCTCTGTCCTGCCCTGCTCTGCTCTGCTCAGTCCTGTTCTGTCCTGCTCTGCTCTGTCCTGCTATGTCCTGCTCTGTCCTGCTCTGCTCTGCTCTGTCCTGTCCTGTTTTTCTTTGTCCTGTTTTGCTCTGCTCTGTCCTGTTCTGATCTGCTCTGTCCTGCTATGCTCTGCTCTGCTCTGTCCTGCTCTGATCTGCTCTGCTCTGTCCTGTTCTGCTCTGTCCTGTTCTGATCTGCTCTGTCCTGCTCTGCTCTGCGCTGCTCTGCTCTGCTCTACTCTTCTCTGTCCTGCTCTGCTCTGTCCTGTTCTGATCTCTTCTGTCCTGCTCTGCTCTGCTCTGTCCTGCTATGCTCTGCTCTGTGTAGGTCCCAAGCCGCTTGAAGATGTTGGAGGTGCTGATATGTTTTTGTACACATCTCCACCCTTTGCTTCCCCAGGCATCTGTCATGCTGTGCTCTGTCCTGCTCTGTGCTTATCTGCTCTGTCCCGCTCTGTCCTGCTCTGCTCTGTCCTGCTATGTGCTAATCTGCTCTGTCCTGCTCTGTCCTGCTATGCTCTCTCCTGCTCTGCTCTCTCCTGTTCTGCTCTGCTCTGTCGTGTTCTACTCTCTCCTGCTTTCCTGCTCTGCTTTGCTTTTTCCTGCTCTGTACTGCTCTGTGCTAATCTGCTCTGTCCTGCTCTGCTCTGTCCTGCTCTGCTCTGTTCTGCTCTGCTCTGCTCTTTCCTGCTCTGCTCTGTCCTGCTCTGTTCTGCTCTGCTCAGCTCTGTCCTGCTCTGTCCTGCTCTGCTCTGTCCTGTTCTTCTCTGTCTTGTTTTGTTCTGCTCTGCTCTGTCCTGCTCTGCTCTGTCCTTTCCTGCTCTGCCCTGTCCTGCTCTGTCCTGATCTGCTCTGCTCTGCTCTGTCCTGCTCTGCTCTGTCATGTTCTACTCTGTTCTGCTCTGTTCCGCTCTGCTCTGTCCTGCTCTCCTGCTTTGTTCTGCTCTGATCTGCTCTG
Source organism: Oncorhynchus masou masou (assembly GCF_036934945.1). NCBI lineage: Eukaryota > Metazoa > Chordata > Actinopteri > Salmoniformes > Salmonidae > Oncorhynchus > Oncorhynchus masou. The sequence goes on along the minus strand of NC_088236.1, from coordinate 18,613,090 downwards.
TCCTGCTCTGCTCTTCTCTGTCCTGTTCTGATCTGCCCAGCTCTGCTCTGTCCTACCCTGCTCTGCTCTGCTCTGTCCTGTTCTGATCTGCTCTGTCCTGCTATGCTCTGTCCTGCTCTGTCCTGCTCTGTCCTGCTCTGATCTGCTCTGTCCTGCTCTGTTCTGCTCTGTCCTGCTCTGCTCTGCTCTGCTCTGCACTGCTCTGCTCTGCTCTGCTCTGCTCTGCTCTTCTCTGTCCTGCTCTGTTCTGTCCTGTTCTGATCTGCTCTGTCCTGCTCTGCTCTGCTCTTCTCTGTCCTGCTCTGCTCTGTCCTGTTCTGATCTGCTCTGTCCTGCTATGCTCTGCTCTGTGTAGGTCCCAAGTGGCTTGAAGATGTTGGAGGTGCTGATATGTTTTTGTACACATCTCCACCCTTTGCTTCCCCAGGCATCTGTCATGCTCTGCTCTGTCCTGCTCTGTGATTATCTGCTCTGTCCCGCTCTGTCCTGCTCTGCTCTGTCCTGCTATGTGCTAATCTGCTCTGTCCTGCTCTGTCCTGCTATGCTCTCTCCTGTTCTGCTCTGCTCTGTCGTGTTCTACTCTCTCCTGCTTTCCTGCTCTGCTTTGCTTTTTCCTGCTCTGTACTGCTCTGTGCTAATCTGCTCTGTCCTGCACTGCTCTGTTCTGCTCTGCTCTGCTCTTTCCTGCTCTGCTCTGTCCTGTCCTGCTCTGCTCTGCTCTGTCCTGTTCTTCTCTGTCTTGTTCTGCTCTGCTCAGCTCTGTCCTGCTCTGTCCTGCTCTGCTCTGTCCTGTTCTTCTCTGTCTTGTTTTGTTCTGCTCTGCTCTGTCCTGCTCTGCTCTGTCCTTTCCTGCTCTGCTCTGCTCTGTCCTGATCTGCTCTGCTCTGCTCTGCTCTGTCCTGCTCTGCTCTGTCATGTTCTACTCTGTTCTGCTCTGTTCTGCACTGCTCTGTCCTGCTTTACTGCTCTGTTCTGCTCTGATCTGCTCTGTCCTGCTCTGCTCTTCTCTGTCCTGTTCTGATCTGCCCAGCTCTGCTCTGTCCTACCCTGCTCTGCTCTGCTCAGTCCTGATCTGTCCTGCTCTGCTCTGCTCTGCTCTGTCCTCCTGTTCTTCTTTGTCCTGTTTTGCTCTGCTCTGCTCTGCTCTGTTCTGCTCTGCTCTGTCCTGCTCTGCTCTGTCCTACCCTGCTCTGCTCTTTTCTGTACTGCTCTGCTCTGTTCTGTCCTGTTCTGTCCTGTTCTTATCTACTCTGTCATGCTCTGCTCTTCTCTGTCCTGCTCTGCTCTGCTCTGTCCTGTCCTGCTCTGCTCTGCTCTGTCCTGTTCTGCTCTGCTCTGCTCTGCTCTGTTCTGCTCTGCTCTGCTCTGCTCTGTCCTGCTCTGCTCTGTCCTGCTCTGCTCTGTCCTATTCTGATCTGCTCTGTCCTGCTCTGCTCTGCTCTGCTCTGCTCTGTCCTGTTCTGATCTGCCCTGCTCTGCTCTGTCCTGCCCTGCTCTGCTCTGTCCTGTCCTGCTCTGCCCTGTCCTGCTCTGCTCTGCTCTGCTCTGCTCTGTCCTGCTCTGCTCTGCTCTGTCCTGCTCTGCTCTGTCCTATTCTGATCTGCTCTGTCCTGCTCTGCTCTGCTCTGCTCTGTTCTGCTCTGCTCTGCTCTGCTCTTCTCTGTCCTGCCCTGCTCTGCTCTGTCCTGTCCTGCTCTGCCCTGTCCTGCTCTGCTCTGCTCTGTCCTGTCCTGCTCTGCTCTGTCCCGTTCTGATCTGCTCTCTCCTGCTCTGTCCTGCTCTGCTCTGTCCTGCTCTGCTCTGTCATGCTCTGCTCTGCTCTTCTCTGTCCTGTCCTGCTCTGCCCTGTCCTGCTCTGCTCTGCTCTGCTCTGTCCTGTTCTGATCTGCCCTGTTCTGATCTGCTATGTCCTGCTCTGCTCTGCTCTGCTCTGCTCTGTCCTGCTCTGCTCTGTCCTGTTCTGATCTGCTCTGTCCTGCTCTGCTCTGCTCTGTTCTGATCTGCTCTGTCCTGTTCTGATCTGCTCTGTCCTGCCCTGCTCTGTCCTGTTCTGATCTGCTCTGCTCTGTCCTGTTCTGATCTGCTCTGTCCTGCCCTGCTCTGCTCTGCTCTGCTCTGCTCTGTCCTCTTCTGCTCCGTCCTGCTCTGCTCTGCTCTGTCCTGCTCTGCTATGCTCTGCTCTGTCCTGTTCTGCTCCGTCCTGCTCTGCTCTGCTCGGTCCTACTCTGCTCTGTTCTGTCCTGTTCTGTCCTGTTCTTATCTGCTCTGTCATGCTCTGCTCTTCTCTGCTCTTCTCTGCTCTGCTCTGCTCTGCTCTGATCTACTCTGCTCTGCTCTCTCCTGCTCTGCTCTGTCCTGCTCTGCTCTGTCCTGCTCTGTCCTGTCCTGCTCTGCTCTGATCTGCTCTGTCCTGCTCTGCTCTGTCCTGTTCTGATCTGCTCTTCTCTGTCCTGCCCTGCTCTGTCCTGTCCTGCTCTGCCCTGTACTTCTCTGCTCTGTTCTGTCCTGTTCTGTCCTGTTCTTATTTACATTTACATTTAAGTCATTTAGCAGACGCTCTTATCCAGAGCGACTTACAAATTGGTGAATTCACCTTCTGACATCCTTATCTGCTCTGCCATGTCCTGCTCTGCTCTGTCCTGCTCTGCTCTGCTCTGCTCTGCTCTTCTTTGTCCTGCTCTGCTCTGCTCTGCTCTGTCCTGTCCTGCTCTGCTATGTCCTGCCCTGTCCTGCTCTGCTCTGCTCTGTCCTGCTCTGCTCTGCTCTGTCCTGTTCTGATCTGCTCTGTCCTGCCCTGCTCTGTCCTGCTCTGCTCTGTCCTGCTCTGCTCTGCTCTGTCCTGTTCTGATCTGCTCTGTCCTGCCCTTCTCTGCTCTGCTCTGCTCTGTCCTCTTCTGCTCCATCCTGCTCTGCTATGCTCTGTCCTGCTATGCTATGCTCTGTCCTGCTCTGCTCTGCTCTGTCCTGCTCTGCTCTGCTCTGTCCTGTTCTGCTCCGTCCTGCTCTGTCCTGTTCTGCTCTGTCTTGCTCTGCTCTGCTCTGTCCTGTTCTGCTCCGTCCTGCTCTGCTATGCTCTGTCCTGCTCTGTCCTGCTCTGCTCTGCTCTGTCCTGTTCTGATCTGCTCTGTCCTGCTATGCTCTGCTCTGTGTAGGTCCCAAGCCGCTTGAAGATGTTGGAGGTGCTGATATGTTTTTGTTCACATCTCCACCCTTTGCTTCCGCAGGCATCTGTCATGCTCTGCTCTGTCCTGCTCTGTCCCGCTCTGTCCTGCTCCGCTCTGTCCTCCTCTGTGCTAATCTGCTCTGTCCTACTCTGTCCTGCTATGCTCTCTCCTGCTCTGCTCTGCTCTCTTCTGTTCTGCTCTGCTCTGTCGTGTTCTACTCTGTCCTGCTTTCCTGCTCTGCTCTGCTCTGTTCTGTTCTGCTCTGCTCTTTCCTGCTCTGCTCTGTCCTGTCCTGTCCTGCTCTGCTCTGTTCTGCTCTGCTCAGCTCTGTCCTCCTCTGTCCTGCTCTGCTCTGTCCTGTTCTTCTATGTCTTGTTTTGTTCTGCTCTGCTCTGTCCTGCTCTGCTCTGTTCTGTCCTGCTCTGCTCTGTCCTGCTCTGCTCTGTCCTGCTCTGCTCTGTCCCGCTCTGCTTTGTCCCGCTCTGCTCTGTCCTGCTCTGTTCTGCTCTGCTCTGTCCTGTTCTGCTCCGTCCTGCTCTGCTCTGCTCTGTCCTGCTCTGCTCTGTGTAGGTCCCAAGCCGCTTGAAGATGTTGGGAGGTGCTGATATGTTTTTGTCCACATCTTCACCCTTTGCTTCCACAGGCAACTGGCAGCCCTGCAGCCTCAGGTACAGTAATCATAGAAGCAGAATCAATAGAATAGCCCTGGAAACTCTGGCAATTGGACTGGGAAACTCATGGGTGCATAGGAAGATACAACACTTACAGGTAGCCTCATCCAGCAATAGACGCACGCACACACGCACACTTAATCCCTTACCCTTATCGTCTACAGATCATGAGGTAGAACTGTACAGTTATAAGGGACTTCCATCAATACTGTCCACAGTGGTAGTTAGTTCTCTAGCAGTGGGAAAAGGGCTGGGAATCAGATGCATGTGTTCTGGTTGGAGTGTACAGATGTGATTTTGAGATGTGTTACCAACTCCACTAGAGGGCACTGTAACACATTCTGTATATTTTAGGCTTGCTTTTCTGTTGCCTCAACTGGAAGGAAAGGAGATACCTAATCAGTTACTGAATTAATTCAGCCCAAATGTGTCATCCACATTTAACCCAACTCCTCTGAATCAGAGAGATGCGGGGGGCTTCCTAAATCAAAATCCACATCATGTGTGTATGTATGTGTTGTTTCATGAGTGTGTGTCCTTTGAAGATCTTTCAAACACACATCCCAGAGCTTACTAATGACCCATCCTGTGTGTGTGATTTCTCATGTGTAAATAATCTTAACCTCAGAGTGAATTAATGGCTTTCTGTGTTTCATTAATTTTATTGATCCTTTATTTAACCAGGCAAGTCAGTTAAGAACAAATTCTTATTTACAATGACGGCCTACACCGGCCAAACCCTGACCTGGATGATGCTGGATGATGCTGCCCTATGGGACTCCCAATTACAGCTGGTTGTGACACAGCCTGGAATCGAACCTGGGTCTGTAGTGATGCCTTTAGCACTGAGATGCAGTACCTTAGACCGCTGTGCCACTCGGGAGCCCCAATAAATAACTGTTATGTATAACAGATGTGTGTCACAGCTGCATTATAATCAATATGTGATGATTGAAAAAGGTGAAGTAGTTACTAATTCCTGACTATCATCAACAATAATCACAAGATCATCAGTAACTGAGCTTTATCCTTGGTTACCCTTTATAGTACTCAATATATCTGTTTTTATCACAACATGGGGTGTGTTTTCAGGGCATACATTGGGCCCCTGATAAGTGGAGCAGCGTTTGAATGCCACAGGATATCTGAACATCATCGCCAATCAGGTGCATCCCTTCATGACAGCAGTGTATCGGTCTACAAATACATTTTTTCAGCAGAATAATGCCCCACGCCACAAGGCTAGGATTGTCCAGGAATGGTTCCACAAACATGACAGTGAATTCAGCTTACTGCAGTGGCCTGCCCAGTCACCAGATCTCAATCCAATTGATCATCTGTGGGATGAGACGGAACGAGCTGTTCAGAGTAGAGATCCACTACCAGCCAACTTGACACTGCTGTAGGAAGTATTGGAGTCAACATGGGCCAGCATCCCTGTGGAACTCATTTGATACCTTGCAGAGTCCATGCCCTAATAAATTGAGGCTGTTCTGAGGGCAAAAGTGTTCCTATTGTTTTGTACACTGTGTACACCACCATTCAAACATTTGGGGTCACTTAGAAATGTCCTTGTTTTTGAAAGAAAAGCACATTTCTTGTCTATTAAAATAATATCAAATTGATCAGAAATACAGTGTAGACATTGTTCATGTTGTAAATGACTGTCGTAGCTGGAAACAACAGATTTTTTTATGGAATATCTACATAGGCATATAGAGGCCCATTATCAGCAACCATCACTCTTGTGTTCCAATGGCACGTTGTGTTAGCTAATCCAAGTTTATAATTTTAAAAGGCTAATTGATCATTAAAAAAACATTTTGCAATTGTGTTAGCACAGCAGAAAACTGTTGTCCCAATTAAAGAAGCAATAAAACTTCTTTAGACTAGTTGAGTATCTGGAGAACTGGACAGAGGAACTCTGCTTAGAAGGCCAGCATCCCTGAGTCACCTCTTCACCGTTGACGTTGAGACTGGTGTTTTGCGGGTACTATTTAATGAAGCTGCCGGTTGAGGACTTGTGAGGTGTCTGTTTCTCAAACTAGACACTCTAATGTACTTGTCTTCTTGCTCAGGTGTGCACCGGGGCCTCCTACTCCTCTTTCTATTTTGGTTAGAGCCAGTTTGTGCTGTTCTATGAAGGGAGTAGTACACAGCGCTGTGCGAGGTCTTCAGTTTCTTGGCAATTTCTCGCATGGAGTAGCCTTCATTTCTCAGAACAACAATAGACTGACAAGTTTCAGAAGAAAGTTCTTTGTTTCTGGCCATTTTAAGCTTTTCTTTCAAAAACAAGGACATTTCTAAGTGACCCCAAACTTTTGAATGGTATGGAATACTGTCACATGGCAGGCTGTATGGGAATGTTGAATGTTCTGAGGTGTGTAAGTGATCAGGCCTAATACAGCAGTGTTATCAGTGTGGCCAAACCACACTACCTAGAGGCATGGCTTATTGACATCTAGCAGAGCCATATACGGTCATGCTGGCTACCTGTCAACACACAAGATTAATCATTACGCACGGTGTGTGTGCATGCTTGAATGAGTGTGTGATTTCCTACGTACATGTGTGCATCCAATTGACATCATCTCATGGTTAAAATAAGAAATGTTGAGTTTTCTAACTGTGAGTCCTGCCTTTTCTCACTATCTTCCTTCTCTCCAGAGATGTCCCAGGAGGCGTGGCCAGAACTCCTAGCCAGGGTCACTGCGTCTCTACAGAGACTCACTTCGGAAGAGGAAGTGGACGAAGAGGATCAGGTGAGAGAGCATTAACGTGGGCTTTCATTAGTCAGGCACAGAGAGACTGAACCAACTTCAGCAATCTGGCAATAAATATGAACAAGTATAAATATTTAATAGACTGTGTAACATTCTACTTCATTTTAAAGTTGATTATTATCTGTGTGTCTGGGAGTTATTCATGTTTTGGGAGCTATATCTCTTCAGTTCAGTAGCAGGCCACGGTGCACAACTGAGCAAGAAGACAAGTACATTAGAGTTGTCTATGCATGTTGCCTTCAGCACCTCAGCTCTGTTTTCTTTAGTCTGCTGCTAACATGTTGGTTTGCAGGATATTTTCCCAACTGAGTCAGAACACACTACTCTTGGTGTGTGGTTTGGTTTCACAGTATTAGTAAAGCCTGTTAGCTAGAGAGCAGAGAGGGAGAATATTGCTGTGAGAAAGAGAGGGAGGAGAGAGATAGAGAGAAGGTGGCCCAGCCCATGGATTGATAGAACGCAGTAGCGGAGAGAGAAAGGAAGGAAGAGAGGCAGCACTGAGAAGAGAGAGATGGTAATCCAGTCTGGGGATTGATAGAAAGCAGTGAGAAGAGAGAGATGGTAATCCAGTCTGGGGAGAGAGAAAGGAAGGAAGAAAGAGGCAGCACTGAGAAGAGAGAGATGGTAATCCAGTCTGGGGATTGATAGAAAGCAGTAGCAGAGAGAGAAAGGAAGAAAGAGGCAGCACTGAGAAAAGAAGAGAGAGCACTGGTAATCCAGTCTGGGGATTGATAGAAAGCAGTAGCGGAGAGAGAAAGGAAGAAAGAGGCAGCACTGAGAAGAGAGAGATGGTAATCCAGTCTGGGGATTGATAGAAAGCAGTAGCGGAGAGAGAAAGGAAGGAAGAGAGCAGCACTGAGAAGAGAGCACTGAGATGGTAATCCAGTCTGGGGATTGATAGAAAGCAGTAGCGGAGAGAGAAAGGAAGAAAGAGGCAGCACTGAGAAGAGAGAGATGGTAATCCAGTCTGGGGATTGATAGAAAGCAGTAGCGGAGAGAGAAAGGAAGAAAGAGAACTGAGAAGAGAGATGGTAATCCAGTCTGGGGACTGAGAAGAGAGAGATGAAGAGAATCCAGTCTGGGGATTGATAGAAAGCAGTAGCGGAGAGAGAAAGGAAGAAAGAGGCAGCACTGAGAAGAGAGAGATGGTAATCCAGTCTGGGGATTGATAGAAAGCAGTAGCGGAGAGAAAGAAAGAGGCAGCACTGAAAGAAAGATGGTAATCAGTCACTGAGAAGAAAGGAAGAAGAGAGGCAGCACTGAGAAATCCAGTCTGGGGATTGATAGAAAGCAGTAGCGGAGAGAGAAAGGAAGAAAGAGGCAGCACTGAGAAGAGAGAGATGGTAATCCAGTCTGGGGATTGATAGAAAGCAGTAGCGGAGAGAGAAAGGAAGAAAGAGGCAGCACTGAGAAGAGAGAGATGGTAATCCAGTCTGGGGATTGATAGAAAGCAGTAGCGGAGAGAGAAAGGAAGGAAGAGGCAGCACTGAGAAGAGAGAGATGGTAATCCAGTCTGGGGATTGATAGAAAGCAGTAGCGGAGAGAGAAAGGAAGGAAAGAGGCAGCACTGAGAAGACTGGGGATTGATAGAGAAAGGAAGAAGAGAGGCAGCACTGAGAAGAGAGAGATGGTAATCCAGTCTGGGGATTGATAGAAAGCAGTAGCGGAGAGAGAAAGGAAAGGAAGAGAGGCAGCACTGAGAAGAGAGAGATGGTAATCCAGTCTGGGGATTGATAGAAAGCAGTAGCGGAGAGAGAAAGAAAAAGGAAGAGAAGAGAGGCAGCACTGAGAAGAGAAAGATGGTAATCCAGTCTGGGGATTGATAGAAAGCAGTAGCGGAGAGAGAAAGGAAGGAAGAGAGGCAGCACTGAGAAGAGAGAGATGGTAATCCAGTCTGGGGATTGATAGAAAGCAGTAGCGGAGAGAGAAAGGAAGGAAAGAGGCAGCACTGAGAAGAGAGAGATGGTAATCCAGTCTGGGGATTGATAGAAAGCAGTAGCGGAGAGAGAAAGGAAGAAAGCAGTAGAGGCAGCACTGAGAAGAGAGAGATGGTAATCCAGTCTGGGGATTGATAGAAAGCAGTAGAAGAGAGAGATGGTAATCGGAGAGAGAAAGGAAGGAAGAAGAGGCAGCACTGAGAAGAGAGAGATGGTAATCCAGTCTGGGGATTGATAGAAAGCAGTAGCGGAGAGAGAAAGGAAGGAAGAGAGGCAGCACTGAGAAGAGAGAGATGGTAATCCAGTCTGGGGATTGATAGAAAGCAGTAGCGGAGAGAGGAGAAAGAAGGAAGAGAGGCAGCACTGAGAAGAGAGAGATGGTAATCCAGTCTGGGGATTGATAGAAAGCAGTAGCGGAGAGAGAAAGGAAGGAAGAGAGGCAGCACTGAGAAGAGAGAGATGGTAATCCAGTCTGGGGATTGATAGAAAGCAGTAGCGGAGAGAGAAAGGAAGGAAGAGAGGCAGCACTGAGAAGAGAGAGATGGTAATCCAGTCTGGGGATTGATAGAAAGCAGTAGCGGAGAGAGAAAGGAAGGAAGAGGCAGCACTGAGAAGAGAGAGATGGTAATCCAGTCTGGGGATTGATAGAAAGCAGTAGCGGAGAGAGGAAGGAAGAGAACTGAGAAGAGAGATGGTAATCAGTCTGGGGATTGATAGAAAGCAGTAGAGAGAGAAAGGAAGGAAGAGATGAGAAGAGAGAGATGGTAATCCAGTCTGGGGATTGATAGAAAGCAGTAGCGGAGAGAGAAAGGAAGGAAGAGGCAGCACTGAGAAGAGAGAGATGGTAATCCAGTCTGGGGATTGATAGAAAGCAGTAGCGGAGAGAGAAAGGAAGGAAGAGGCAGCACTGAGAAGAGAGAGATGGTAATCCAGTCTGGGGATTGATAGAAAGCAGTAGCGGAGAGAGAAAGGAAGGAAGAGGCAGCACTGAGAAGAGAGATGGTAATCCAGTCTGGGGATTGATAGAAAGCAGTAGCGGAGAGAGAAAGGAAGGAAGAGGCAGCACTGAGAAGAGAGAGATGGTAATCCAGTCTGGGGATTGATAGAAAGCAGTAGCGGAGAGAGAAAGGAAGGAAGAGAGGCAGCACTGAGAAGAGAGAGATGGTAATCCAGTCTGGGGATTGATAGAAAGCAGTAGCGGAGAGAGAAAGGAAGGAAGAGAGGCAGCACTGAGAAGAGAGAGATGGTAATCCAGTCTGGGGATTGATAGAAAGCAGTAGCGGAGAGAGAAAGGAAGGAAGAGAGGCAGCACTGAGAAGAGAGAGATGGTAATCCAGTCTGGGGATTGATAGAAAGCAGTAGCGGAGAGAGAAAGGAAGGAAGAGGCAGCACTGAGAAGAGAGAGATGGTAATCCAGTCTGGGGATTGATAGAAAGCAGTAGCGGAGAGAGAAAGGAAGGAAGAGAGGCAGCACTGAGAAGAGAGAGATGGTAATCCAGTCTGGGGATTGATAGAAAGCAGTAGCGGAGAGAGAAAGGAAGGAAGAGGGCAGCACTGAGAAGAGAGAGATGGTAATCCAGTCTGGGGATTGATAGAAAGCAGTAGCGGAGAGAGAAAGGAAGGAAGAGAGGCAGCACTGAGAAGAGAGAGATGGTAATCCAGTCTGGGGATTGATAGAAAGCAGTAGCGGAGAGAGAAAGGAAGGAAGAGGCAGCACTGAGAAGAGAGATGGTAATCCAGTCTGGGGATTGATAGAAAGCAGTAGCGGAGAGAGAAAGGAAGGAAGAGGGCAGCACTGAGAAGAGAGAGATGGTAATCCAGTCTGGGGATTGATAGAAAGCAGTAGCGGAGAGAGAAAGGAAGGAAGAGAGGCAGCACTGAGAAGAGAGAGATGGTAATCCAGTCTGGGGATTGATAGAAAGCAGTAGCGGAGAGAGAAAGGAAGGAAGAGAGGCAGCACTGAGAAGAGAGAGATGGTAATCCAGTCTGGGGATTGGAACGGCTGACTTGCTGCCCACCAGCTGTGGCTTCAAACTCCACCCATTATCCAGACCGCTCCATTCTGGAACGCCATGTGGAATTCCCAGCCGTTCCCAGCCTGTGGTGGGAAAGAGTTTTCGGAACAGAGACACAGCTGCCAGGGGCTTCTGAGGGGTGTGTTTAAAAGTTATGAAGCGGAAGGCAGGAAGAGAGGGAATCTAATGATGGAATTAAGGACATTTGAGAGAGATTATTGTCCTGACTCTTATCTAAAACTCTGTCTAGTGCAGCTGTCTGAACTCTAGTGTCTTACCAATCTCTTTCTAACCTCACCTCCCTTTCTCTCCCCTTTCTCTCTGTTTCACTCTATTTTACAATCTACTCTCTCTCCCCTTTCATTCTCGCATTGTCTTACTTATCTTCTTCCATATCTTCCTCTGTCATCTCTCTCTAAAAGTGTCTTTCCCTTTTCTCAACCATGCCTTTTCTCTTCCCGCCTTCTCTCTATCTCTCAGATAAAAGTTGGGTGCTTGTTTAATTAGTTGTGTGTGTGTAATCGTTGTCCTCCCGTCCTCCAGGGGTCAGTGTGGGGTGTTTGAGGCCTGGTTCCTGTTGATGCAGTGTGCTGACTGGGTGGAGGTGGCCAGCGAGCTACTGGTCTCAACCAGAACCCAGGACTGTGGCCCTCTGCTGTGGCTCTTAACCTTCTACCACCAGCCAACAGGGGACACCACAGGACACAGCAGTTGGTGTGCACTGGCTGGCTGGATAGAGACGTTCAGTGCGTCCCCATGCTCCACACAGTCTGCGCTTACACACTCCTAGTCATGGATTTGAAAGCATATGATTGGTGTGAGCATTGGCTGGCGGGAGTTTCTACCATTGTTAAACCCATGTGAGAACACGTGAAGAAGGTATGGCTTGGTGGTTACTGGTGTCAACTCCATCAATAGATGGCCACCTCCTTGTCCTGGCTGACCTGTCCTGGTTGGTTTCAGCATAGCTCGCCCAATAGATCAATAGATAGATGGATGAATAATCAACTGAGGGATGAATAATATATAGTTTCTCCAGGTTAGAAGGGAAGAGGCGAGCGGAGGGAAAAATAGAGAGAGAGAGAGAGAAAGGGAGAGGAGAAAGAAAGAGGGGGTGAAGTTTGCTTCTTTTTTTCTCCTCTAGTTTCCGGCAGAAGGTAGTTTACTTTCTTTCTTTCTCCAGGTGGCAGCCAGAGAAGCCTGGGATCACCTCAGGTCACCCTTCCTGTTCTCAGCTCCTCCCCTTCCTGCTGACTGACTGCAGTCATTGGCCGAGCTGATGTCAGCCTGCCCCCAGTAGCCGCCTCTGGCCTAGCTATTGATCGTCAGCCTCCTGGTAGACTTTGCAGTTTTCTCCCACAGTGGTGCAAGTCTACAGGGAGAGCTCTTCCTTCAGGAACACACACATACACACATACACACACCAAAACACCAGTTTTTTCTCTCTATCCCTCTATACACATGATGGCATCACCTTTATGTGAACACATTTTCTGCCTTGTATTATATACCTTAATGCTTGTGTGTGATGTGTGTGTTTCAGGTAGTGCAGCAGTCAGGGCTGGTCCGTGAAGCAGTGTCCTCACCATGGTTGAGCTCAGACTAAACAGAGTGAGATCTTCCTACAGCCTCACTGACAGAGTTCATCCAAGGACCATGGTTCTTCAGGAAAAACTCACACACATGGTATAACACAACTCACACACATGGTATAACACAACTCACACACATGGTACAACACGATACACACACACTCACACACATGGTACAATACAAAACACACACATGGTACGACACACTCACACACTATATAACACGACACACACACACTCACACACACGGTACAACACGACACCCACTCACACACATGGTACGACACAGACACTCTCACACAAATGGTTCCACACGACACACACACACACTCACAGCCGCTATACAGCGATAGGACGCACACACAGCTGTGCTCGGCTGCTCCACCAACCAGACACTATGACTCTGACAAGAGTTGTAACTGTTTTAACGGCGTGCATTAACTGTAAACACTGAGGCCGTTCCCGCTTTTAGTTACAATTTCAGACCGTGTCCAATATGCTATTGTGGCCATTTGAGAATAATGTTGTCCTGTCGGAGTGACCTATCAACAAAACCAGTGGAGCAAATACCATCATATTTACACATAGATATAGCTGTTAACTTCTATGATATTTCCAACAATAGTCAATATGTGGTGTTCAATGTAGGCCTACATTCCATCAAACTTTAACAAAATATCATGCATGGCTTGACATGAGCCATTTTAGGAATGATGTTTTCCGAAAGCTCAAATCCATTTAGAAATATGTAATGCAATTGGCCAAATAGCTGATGTGTTTAACCTAACGTAGCAGTCGTAAAAAAGGAAGGCCTGGAACTAGATCCCCTACTACATACTGGTCTTGACGAAAAGAAAAATAACTACAATCCAGGAAATGTGAAGGGGGAGGAGGAGTTAATATGGAGCGTCGCCTTGTTAATGTCCAAAAGAGGAAGTGACATCACAGGCTTTCTTTCCATGTCCCATGAAAACCTGAACATCCGTTGTTTGGTGACACGACGGAGGGTACATTGTGTTATATAATACAAGAAACCACTTTAAAAAATGTTGTATTAATTGTTAGCATTATTATTACCATATAGAGAATCATACAAAAATGTATTCTACCCTCTGCTTATTGGCTTATTTGCATATTCAAGCCTGTCTCAAAATAGGACGCTGCCCCTTTAAGACAAAAAAGCTCTCTTGACTCGCTTTTCAAAGACAGATAGATATTTCAAAGTTTTGTGATTTTGTAGGAAGGAATCACTCTCCTATTGCTGACCCAAATTTGCTATAACCCGCCCAGTGACTCACTAACTAGCAAAGAATATCAACAAATGTGCACACATTGCTAATTTCTATATCGAACTATTAGCAGCTCCAAGTTGGTTTGATTTTGTCGTCTCAAACCAGTGAGTTTATAACAACTCTTCATGAACAATGTGGGAGATTTTTTATTATTGACAATGCAAGAGATGGGAATGTTGTTCTGTTGTCATATAAGTGTGATATTTAATATCAATATAGCATTGTAAATAGTTTTCCAGATTGTATTTTGGAGATGATTTTACACAATGTGAATATTGGGTGGTAACTGAGAGACCCTGTTTGGGTCCCGAGGCAAAACCAGTGGCTACTCTGATCTAGGCTACTCTCCGACCACGGCTGATGGAAAACAGCTCATGCCTGTTAAATAGAACAGGGCTACTCTGATCTAGGCTACTCTCCGACCACGGCTGATGGAAAACAGCTCATGCCTGTTAAATAGAACAAGGCTACTCTGATGCGCTCCTCAGACTACAACAAAATCACCAACTCTGTCTTGAAGTTAGATTTGGTTTTATGCATTGGAAGGGACTGTAATTATGTTGGTTAAATCCCAATGAACACAGTAGAGTGAAAATATTATCTGTTTTAAGTCAGGAAAGATAGTGCACATTTTAGTGAAGTTCAATCTTGTGTGTTTCTGCACGGGACCTCTCCAGGAGCTGCGTGGCCAGGCTGACACGAACTTAGCGGGAACATTGACCAAGACACACTTTTAGCCACGCAAGGGCAACAAGTCATAAAACGTGTCCTAACCTTCCCACCCATATAACTGTCTCACAACACATTCCTCACATTATACACACATGGAGAAGCATAATTTGTGTGTTGAAGAGAATGACATGGAACACTTGTTATGGACTCAATGTTAACTGACAGAATGTCTCTACACCAACTATACTGGATGGTATTGAATACAAACCATGACAACACTTCAACTCTGATTATGAATATGTAAATATTTCTAATGTGTTAATACAATCTGAGTATTGTCTGTAAACTGATCATGGTGGTTTTTAGATTCTGTACACTGGCTGACTTAAAGATGCAGTCCGGGATCTTAAGCACAACAAATATCTTAACATATTGTACAAATTGGATTTGTAACATACAGTGCCTTTGGAAAGTATTCAGACCCGTTGACTTCTTCCACATTTTGTTACGTTACAGCCTTATTCTAAAATGGATTTGAAATAAAATACTCAGCAATCTACACATAATACCCCATAATGACAAAGCAAAAACAGTTTTTTTAAATAAATTTTAGCTGATTTATTACAAATAACAAACAGAAATATCACATTTACATAAGTATTCAGACCCTTTACTCAGTACTTTGTTGAAGCACCTTAGGCAGCGATTACAGTCTTCTTGGGTATGATGCTACAAACTTTCTTCCATTCTTCTCTGCAGTTCCTTTCAAGCTCTGTTAGGTTGAATGGGGAGCGTTGCTACACAGGTCTCTCCAGAGATGTTGGATCTGGTTCAAGTCCGGGCCCTGGATGGACCACTCAAGGACATTCAGAGACTTGTTCCCGAAGCCACTCATGCCTTGTCTTGGCTGTGTGCTTAGTGTCATTTTCATGTTGGAAGGTGAACCTTCACCCAAGTCTGAGGACCTGAGCGCTCTGGAGCAGGTTTCATTCAAGGATCTCTCTGTACTTCGCTCCGTTCATCTTTTGCTTGATCCTGACTAGTCTCCCAGTCCATGCCGCTGATAAACATCCCCACAGCATAATGCCACATTTCATGTTTACAAATGCCAGAAGAATACGATTTCTCTTTGATTCCTATATTTTTGAGAACCCTTGATTACAGAGTTAGAGTTAGCGAGGTAATGTTCATAGTTTGAAAATATGTTTCCTGGTGGTATTTCCAGTGTAAACTCTTGGAGCAGATCCCAGCCACAGACTAAACACACTGAGCAGCTCTAAGGGAATTGATCATGATGGTCTGGCTTTACACACTCTGGTTTGTCTTTCTCCCTCTACTCTTAGAGGCAATCCACAAAATTAGTCCCTTTTGCATCCCTTTGACATTTTAAGTAGAAATCGTGCACCAATTTAGAATTTTAAAAGCAAGTTATATTAAATGAAGAACCCTTTAATATAGACCACATGTGAACTGAAATAAATCTGTTTTTTAGTTTTCTAAAGTGACAAAATGCTGAATTCTGGCATGATCCTCTGTGGAGTTGAATATTGTGACCCGCTTAACCCCAAAGTTCCTCCACGTTTTCGCCATCATTGAAAAGCTCGCATTCACGTGATATCGGAGTTATCGGAAGATCCTAGTTCCGCCTGAAAAAATATAGTTGCCGAGTTGTGATGTTTCACCACTTACCTTTTCAACCAAAAGATTGCAACCTTAAAAATATGGATAATTTAGCTAATTTGACCATATCATCAATGTTAAGCAAGCTAGCTAACCGTATAATTAATAACAGTAACAAGCTAGCTAAAGTCATATTGGTTGAAGAATTTGTTCTGACAAAAAAGCACATGAATGAAACAAAATTGACATTACAACTAGGAAATAGGAAGTTCCGACGAGCATGTGAATGCGGCCCTAGTTATTTTGTTGCTTTGAAGAAGTCATTTCTGGAGATGATTTATTTCATGTGATTAGCAATTCATTTTTAAGGGTATATAAAAAAATGCTTCCATTCCTCCTTTCAGAAGGGGATTTATGTCTGATTTCATATTGAAATCGTCAACCCTGTTACAGTCAACCCTGTTACAGTCAACCCTGTTACCTTATTTTGCACTTAATAGGTACACACTATTGTATTTTTTTAAATTGAAACTCTTGTGATGGAAAACATATTTTTTATTAAGTTGAACATGTGCTCTTTATGACAGAATGTTAAAATGATGTGAGTACACTACCCAAAAGGGACTCATTTCGTGGAACGACCAATCTGTGTCCCAAAATACCTCACTATTAGGAGCACCCATGGAGAAAAGAAGTGGATAGGTTCTCACTACATAGCTGTGGGCATCCCAATATAATGTACTATACACTCAGTGGACAGTTTATTATGTGCACTACCCTGTTCACAAAATGTTTTTTGCCCTCCTACAGACAGTTGAGTCATGTGGCTGTGGCTTGCTATATAAAGCAGACATCAAGGCATTCAGTTACTGTTTGATTGAATGTTAAAATGGGCAAAATGAGTGACCTATGCAACTTTGAGAGTGGTATGATCGTTGGTGCCAGGTGCGCCGGTTCCAGTATCTCAGAAACGGCCAGCTTCCTGGGCTTTTCCTACAGAGAATAGGGTGACAAACAAAAAACATCCAGTCTGCGGCAGTCCTGTGGTCAAATAGCTCGTTGAGGTAAAAGAAGAATGGAAAGAATGGTGCAAGCTAACAGGAGGGCCACAATCAAGCAAATAACGGCACAGTACAACAGTGGTAAGCAAGGATTTGGCATAAGCAGCATGAGTCCATGGCCCCATCCTGCCTGGACTCAACGGTACAGGCTGGTGGCTGTGGGGAATGTTTTCCTGTCACACGTTAAGTCCCTTGAGTCAAATTGAGCAACATTTGAATGCCAAAGTAAATCTGAACATAGAATCCATCCCCCGAAGAATTCAGGCAGTTCTAGAGGCAAAGGGGTTCCGACCCGGTACTAGATGTGTGTAACGAATAAACTAGACACTGAATGTATAGTGTAATATTTCTGACCAGGTTCAATCAAAGACTGAAGAGAAAGCAAGACATCCCAGTCCCTCCTTTTTTCTGGTTCATATACAGTCAATTAACTAAGCAGACCAGACCCAGCTGATAATGTATTAGTGCCTATGGGAGAGACACCGCGTTATGCAGACCGACGCTGACAATTTTTTTGGTAAACATCCTAAATGGAACATCTTTGTTTATCCACCATCTTTGCTTTCACTTCAGTGATTACGCAGGAAAGGAAATAAGGACATGAAGCCAGATAGAAGTTGGATTCTGGTTGTCTTCCTGTCTGGAGAGGAAGTAGTGAGAGCATTGTTTCCTTGTGACTCCTCAGCTTTTCCTCTCCCTCTCATGTCCCAAGGTGGGCAGCTGAACAGCCTGTAAGTGAGAACAGTGTAAGAGCAGGAGCGCTGCTATTCTCTTCAGAGCTGGTGTGCAATTTATAGTACAGTCATGGGATTATCTGTGTTCCATATGTGTTCCCTTTTCCCTCTATTGTACACTACTTTTGGCCAGGGCTCATAGTTATAGCACACAATATAGGGAAGTTGCTCTGGTCAAAAGTACTGCACTATATGTGATTTGTTTCAGGAAACTAGCCATATGTCGCACGTCACTACTTCACAGGACAAATACTTCACAGGATTTGAACTTCATTTTTTTTTTATTATCAAAATTCATTTTTTTGGCAGAAATGTCTTCTGGAACATGTAAACTTTCATGTGCCTTAATAACAAACTTGTAAGCCACCTGTAAATAAAAATACAATTGTTAAATTATGAGCCTTGTTGGTTTGGCCATGGAAAAAGTGAGCAAACCTTCCCGCTAGCCATGATTGGCTGAGATAATGAGTGAGCTGGACATGCCGAGAGATGAGTTCGGATTGGCATGCCATATAGCACGCTTCTGTCTATAATATGAGTTGGTCAGTATGTGTAGGTAATCTTTTCTAATATGGCTTTTTTTACCATATCACGTAGTAGAACTGCATAAGTGTTGCTCTCCACTTTCTGGAGGACCGAGATTTGAAATCAGTGGAATTAGAGTATGATAGCTGGGGAGATTGCAAATATGTAGACAAAGTTGAAAAGAGAACACACAGAGGGGCTGTTGTATAAAACACATGTCTACATCTTCAAACTAAGGGCAACCATGGCATCCGTGACAGAGCGTGAGAAGCACCCATCCATGTATACGGGAAAGAGAGTCTAGCTAATGACATTTTCAGATATTACACATTTCTAATTTTGCCAGAAAGTAATTTTCATTTCAAGTTAATGTGTACTGTTAGCAAGCTAGCTAACATTAACTGGCTGGCTAGCTATCTAATGTTACATTTATGATCTGTGTAGTAATATAATTTGTATCTCAGAGCCATTTGCATTGCTAGTTATAGCCTAATGTTAGCTACATGCAGATTCATTCAGGGTAGTAACGTTATGAGTTGGGATTAGGGTTCATTGTTTAGCTAGCTAACTACATGTCTAAACAAAAGACTCCACTATGCAAGTAACTATTTCAATAGAATTTTTATGATGTCACAGCGACAACTGTCGATAGACGTAGCTGGTAATTCGCTCCTGCTATCTACTCCGATTTCAGAACACTCTCATCTGAGTGTGCTAGAGAGCAGAATATCTGACTAAATTTACAAACGCTCAACACCCTTTGAATATGGCTGGTGTCAGTAAACTTGGGCAAAAAAGCGTACACACATTTTTTGCAGCAGCACAGTTGCAGTCACCAACGCTCTGGATAACATAAAAACAGCCTAACCAGCTCTGCTATGGTGAGTAAAATGGTCAGAGAGAGCTGTTCTCTCATTTGTGTCTGGAAGTAGCTAGTCAACGTTAGCCAGTTAGCATGGGTGCTTGACTGCTGTTGTTAGGTCAGAACAGTCAAATCAACCCTACTCCTCCGAGATCAAAACGCTCTGAATTTACGAACAGACAATCTGACAACGTTTTGAGTTTACGAACGCCCAGAGCACACTCTGGCACTCCAGATTAAATTTACAAACACACCCGTACTATAAAACCGCCTTTAGTCTTGAAATCTTTGGTTGTTAAGTACATAGCCTCACATGTGAATTCTTAAAGGGATTGGTGGGGCTGAAGCTTAAGAGGGTGTGAACGATGCTGAATGTGTGTAGACACAGAAGAGTTCTCCTGTAGGTACAGTACCAAAATATTTAATGGTCATTTTCTCAAAATCGAGGTTACAAGTTTAGCAACTTTCAAAGCAGAATTACTTTCCCATTGTTCCTCAAATGTAGTGTATGATATACCATTTTCTGGCTCCTAGTCTCTACTTTTATCCAATGTAAAAAACACAATTTCTAATTTTGCTACATAAGCGAATTGAGCCGGTCGGTCACATATAGGGAATACAGTGTAATTTGGGATGCATCCCCTGACGGTATCAGTCAGGTGTGTTGATGTTTTTGTGTAGCTCTTCGGGGCTGGAGGATGATTCTGATGCCTGTCCGTCTGTCTGACTGTTTGTATGTCTATCTGGTGTTGGTGTGGGCTGGACTCCTGTTCCTGCTGAACTGAGCCAGTCATTCAGTAGTACTGTTATCAGCTCAGTAGGCACAGGAGGCACAGTCCTCTATAATGCTCTCTTCCTCTTTCTCCTTCTTCTTTCTTCTTCTCCTTCTCCTTCTTCTCAATATTTTGTAATGAAATGTTGTCTTTCTTGCTGAGACGCACCTGCATCTCTGGGAGGCAAGTCTCTTTCACGCTGTTCGAAATATGAATTGAGAACCTATCATCAACAACAATGCAACAGTACCGTATGTCTCACTGAAAGTGGTTAAGTAAGAACAGTAAGTCCAACATAACATGGCTCTGATTTCTCACAGTTCCATTCATGCATTCAGCTCCATATTAACAACACCATTAACAAGTCAGAGGTGCTGGAGTCTGGCTGGGGAATCAGTTAGACAGTCCCACACCAGGAATATGGCACCTCACAATAGGCTTATAATAAGATAACAAAGTGAGGTTATCCTAGGATATTAAAGTGAGCAAAGTTAGGTTGACTTCTGGCAATAGAGTGAAAAAAGTTGGGTTTCTCCTTTCTATAAGGTTTTCATTGTGCTTTGATGTGCCCCACTCCCCTCCCATTAGGCTGTAATAAATCAAGATTAAGATATTGTCACCGATGGTAATTCCTCTCTTTTACAGACCTGTGATAGTCATTACTCTTTTAACAGGCCCTAAATATAGTCCTTTCCAGGCAGACTCCACATGGCCTTCATTTCTAATTCACACATCTGTCCTCGCTTACAACCACCATTTTGTTTCAGGAAGAAAAGACGACAGCTCTCCACCTACCTCTTCCCGTCCTTCCACTGACCGCACCACCACCACAATTGCCTTTCCAGCTCAGTGCGTTCACTCTGATCCATTGGTTGGGATTCAATCAAAAACACGTTATAGAGCAGCACACTGCATTTGCGAAAATCTGGCTATTAAAGGCAATTTCCCTGATATTCTGTGGATTTTGGCGCCAGCATAGTAACCTTTAAAAGTTAAGTGCAATGCTCTTAACGACAACATGCCTTTGATTGAATCCCGGGCCATTGATTAGGCTAGTTACTGTCTGAGCTCAATAGTTTAACATCGACAGTTTTCGTTTGTGTAAAATGCTCTGTACCGGATCGCACACTCAAATAAGAGATGGCATTGTGCGATCAGGTAATAGTAATGGCAAAGATCGACCATAGATATTGCTTTAACGAATAGGACTTGAACATATTTGTTAGCCGGGATGGAAATTAAGGTAACGGCTAGCCAGAGGCTAGTACTTAAAGGCAGTAGAAAATGTGCCCAACTAGACCGCCGACTAGTGGAATGTCTTTTCAAATATCGCAGAGCACAGACTTTGGACCCGGGCTAGTAGAAATCGTGTTCTACTATCCCTGTGGGCCAGTGCCCAAAATCTTTAAAGGTATACTTTGTGGTACCCACAAATTAATTTGACTCTGGGGAAGTAGATAAAGGACCTCGTTGCCAAAATCCTATAGTATCAATTTGAGTCCCATCCCTATTTGTTAGTGCTGCTGATTACATCTGTTTGTAGTTCAAAAAATAGAGAACAAGGAAGATGAGGAGGAAGATGAGGATAAGGAAGTGGAGGAGGAGGAAGATGGTCCTCCCGGGTCCATGTCATAGTGGCTCACTGAGCAGCAGAATTAGCAGAGCCTGTCTCCTAATTTCTCATTAACACTGTCTCCTGTGTCCCCAGCCCTCCCTATCCCTATCACCATCAGTCTGCCCAGAGAGAGAGAGAGAGAGAGAGAGAGAGAGAGATCATAGAGACATGGGAGGAGAAAGAGAATAGAGAAAGAGAGGTGTGGTGAGAGAGAAGAGAGAGGGAGAAACAGAATGGGCAGGAGAGCATAACGCAAAGCTCATTAGTAATTGTGCAGCACATCAAACTTATGAAGGAGACTCCAAGTTCAAATTCCCATGGAGCGTACACACACACACACACACACACACATACTGTACATCTCCACTCCAGTGTAGGTAGGGTCTCTTCAGACATGCAGAGACAGGAGAGAGGAATTTATCTTGCATGCAAAGCTGTTCATATGGTTTAGACGTGTGGGGGGGAGGGAAATGGTGTCAGCGCATCCTCTCATTCCACCTCTCTCTCCCTTTATCTCTTTGTCTGGTTCTAGCTGTCATGCTCTCCTCAGGTGCAGAACTTAGCCACTGTGAACAAAGAGGAGATCAATCACTGTTCACCAATCAGCTAAGCTCTGTACCTGGTGGGAGAGAGGTCACTGCCTGTCTGGCAGATAGATACACACACCAGATTAAAAAGCTTGCTAGCCAAAACTATATTGTGTTTAGCCCTCGACATAAGAAGACTTGACTTTGTCAATGGTGATTTTGAAAAGTAAATGCGACAGTTTCTTTTTTCTTTGTTTTTCTTTTTCTTTTACCCCTTTTTCTCCCCAATCTCGTGGAATCCAATTGTTGTAGTAGCTACTATCTTGTCTCATCGCTACAACTCCCGTACGGGCTCTGGAGAGACGAAGGTTGAAAGTCATGCGTCCTCCGATACACAACCCAACCAGCTGCACTGCTTCTTAACACAGCGCACATCCAACCCGGAAGCCAGCACCACCAATGTGCTGGAGGAAACACTGTGTACCTGGCAACCTTGGTTAGCGTGCACTGCGCCCGTCCCGCCACAGGAGTCGCTGGTGCACGATGAGACAAGGACATCCCTACCGACCAAGCCCTCCCTAACCCGGACAACGCTAGGCCAATTGTGCGTCACCCGGTCCCGGTCGTGGCCGGTTACGACAGAGCCTGGGCGCAAACCCAGAGTCTCTGATGGCACAGCTGGCGCTGCAGTACAGTGCCCTTAACCACTGCGCCACCCGGGAGGCCCGTGACAGTTTCAATAGTAATTTAAAAGGGTTTATGTAGGAAATGAAGAAGGATCAGGCACAATTCAGCAGTGACACAATACGACACACACAAATTGGCAGTAGTAATTCAATAGGGATTGAGTAGGCATACAGCAGTAGTACGTAGTAATTCAATAGGGATTGAGTAGGCATACAGCAGTAGTACGTAGTAATTCAATAGGGATTGAGTAGGCATACAGCAGTAGTACGTAGTAATTCAATAGGGATTGAGTAGGCATACAGCAGTAGTACGTAGTAATTCAATAGGGATTGAGTAGGCATACAGCAGTAGTACGTAGTAATTCAATAGGGATTGAGTAGGCATACAGCAGTAGTACGTAGTAATTCAATAGGGATTGAGTTGGCATACAGCAGTAGTACGTAGTAATTCAATAGGGATTGAGTAGGCATACAGCAGTAGTACGTAGTAATTCAATAGGGATTGAGTAGGCATACAGCAGTAGTATGTAGTAATTCAATAGGGATTGAGTAATTCAATAGGGATTGAGTAGGCATACAGCAGTAGTACGTAGTAATTCAATAGGGATTGAGTTGGCATACAGCAGTAGTCAGTAATTCAATAGGGATTGAGTTGGCATACAGCAGTAGTACGTAGTAATTCAATAGGGATTGAGTAGGCATAATTCAAATTCAATAGGGATTGAGTTGGCATACAGCAGTAGTACGTAGTAATTCAATAGGGATTGAGTAGGCATACAGCAGTAGTACGTAGTAATTCAATAGGGATTGAGTAGGCATACAGCTGTAGTACGTAGTAATTCAATAGGGATTGAGTTGGCATACAGCAGTAGTACATAGTAATTCAATAGGGATTGAGTTGGCATACAGCAGTAGTACGTAGTAATTCAATAGGGATTGAGTTGACATACAGCAGTAGTACGTAGTAATTCAATAGGGATTGAGTAGACATACAGCAGTAGTACGTAGTAATTCAATAGGGATTGAGTAGGCATACAGCAGTAGTACGTAGTAATTCAATAGGGATTGAGTTGACATACAGCAGTAGTACGTAGTAATTCAATAGTGAACGTGTTTGAATTGTGTAGGTTTTAAGTAGTAGATACCCAAAAGCTCATCATTAAGGGAGAATTATGTAGTGATATGAGTAGGAAATAGTAGTGAAACATCCCAATTTCCCACTCATTACTACTTAAATTACTACGTAAATCAATACTGGTTTACTACACATCTCAATAGCAATCAAGTAGTAAAACCAGTAGGTTTTGTGTAGACCTTGTGTAGTGATGGGGAGTAATTCAGTATTACAGTACATTTTCATGAAGGTGGGCTGAACATAGACCGCCACATAGAGACATGTGCTCAAAAAGTTTCCACCCCTGCCACTCTCCCCTGTGTGGGGCCTCTCATCCTCGTCACGCACACCACACACCCTCCCAGATCATCATGTCTTATTTGACTTTATTATTGTGGGCGGCTGAGTAGTGGAGCCTCTAGTTGTCATGGCAACGGGCAGGGTCTGGTCTGGGTGGTAATCCCTGGCAATGTGATTTTATCTTAAGGCACAAATCAGCACGCCAGGAACCCTCCCAGAGCAGACATGAAAGACCAGGAGACTCTCTTTTCCTCTCTTCTCTTTCTCTCCCTCTTTTTTTTTATTTTCCTCTCTCTCTCTTATTCTCTGTCTCTCTTTTCCTCTCTATCCCTAACTCAGCATACCAGGAATCCTGACATTAAAGGCGATACATGAAAGGCCAAACCTGTGGATCTCTCTCTCCCTCTCTATCTTTCTCTCCCACTTTCTCTCCCCCTCTCCTTCTCTCCTCCTCTCCCATTCGCTATGCTCCACCACACCGATGATATGCCCCTCATTAAGCGGATCAGGAGGGATTCCACAGGCATGTACAGGGGGAAGAAAAGAGACAGAGAGGGAGGGGAAGAAAGAGGGAGGGGAGGAAAGAGGGGGTGAGTCCATCTCTACCCCTCTGTTTTAAAAACAAAGTGGAGGAAAAGTTATCTTGGACTGGCAGACTGACAGACAGGCAGACAGACAGACAAGCAGAAAGGCAGGCAGTCAGACAGACAGGCATGTTATTGTAGCCCTAGTCTCTTCCTTCTTCTTTGGTGTAGTGTGTTACCTTTTAGTCAGAGACATGAACAAGTCAATACAAAGAAATGGATTAAGTCAAAACGAATGGTTCTGTGACCCCAGGTTTGGAGGTTTGGAGAACTGCAGCAGACTCTATTCTATTCTACTATATTCAATTCTAGGCCTGTACTGAAGCTGGAATTATATGTGGATTCGTACTGAGGAAAGTGAGTGATGATGGCCAGACAGTAGTGGACAGAGACAGAGCCACTGTGACAGGAAGGGCCAACGGCTTGTGGCCCCAGCAGAGTGTGCGTGTAAAGTGATTTACCTGAGTAGAGACAGACAGAGCACTCGCCTGGAAAACCTTTCTCCACCCCTCTGCACACACAACGCTGTCCTGTGTGTGTGTGTGTGTGTGTGTGTGTGTGTGTGTGTGTGTGTGTGTGTGTGTGTGTGTGTGTGTGTGTGTGTGTGTGTGTGTGTGTGTGTGTGTGTGTGTGTGTGTGTGGATGAAAGCACCCTTCTCGTCTTGCTTGGCCACCACCTGATGAAGGATGTATCTGTATGTCTCTGCATCATCTGGACAAGTACCTAGCAGCACCTCCGGTTATAAGACCATAATGTGTCCCAACTGGTAACAGCCATATGACATATTTAACCACAGATGTAGAGATAGATATGACAGACATGAATATAGATATCTAGTTGACTAACTGATATTGTAGTGAACACAAATATAAACACAACATGTAAAGTCCCATGTTTCATGTGCTGAAATGATCCCAGAAATGTTCCATACGCACAAAAAGCGTATTTCTCTCAAGTTTTGCGTACAAATTTGTTTACATCCCTGTTAGTAAGCATGTCTCCTTTGCCAATATAATCCATCTACCTGACAGGTGTGGCATATCAAGAAGATGATTAAACAGCATAATCATTACACAGGTGCATCTTGTGCTGGGGACAATAAAAGGCCACTCTAAAATGTGTCCCGTCTTGTTACACAACACAATGCCACAGATGTCTCAAGTTTGGAAAGTTTTGCTGACTGAAACTGTGGGTTTTCATAACCGAAGAATTGCTGCACAAACTGTCAGAAACCATCTCAGGGAAGCTCATCTGCGTGCTCATCATCCTCACCAGGGTCTTGACCTGACTGCAGTTCAGCGTCGTAACCAACTTCAGTGGGCAAATGCTCAGCTTCGATCCCAGTTTCAACTGTACCGGGCAGATGGCAGACATTGTGTAAGGCATCATGTGGGCGATGTCAACATTGTGAACAGAGTGCCCCATGGTGGCGGTGGGGTTAAGGTGTGGGCAGGCATAAGCTAGACAATGAACACAATTGCATTTTATCGATGGCAATTTGAATGCACAGAGATACCGTGACAAGATCCTGAGGCCCATTGTTGTGCCATTCATCCACCGCCATCACCTCATGTTTCAGCATAATAATGCATGGCCCCATGTCGCAAGGATCTCTAAGCAATTCCTGGGATCTGAAAATGTCCCAGTTCATCCATGGCCTGCATACTCACCAGACATGTTACCCATTGAGCAAGTTTGGGATGCTCTGGATTGACGTGTATGACAGCGTGTTCCAGTTCCAGCCATTAACCAGCAACTTCTCACAGCCACTGAAGAGGAGTGGGACAACAATAAACAGCCTGATGAACTCTATGTAAAATAGATGTGTCACGCTGCATGAGGCAAAGGGTGGTCACACCAGATACTGACTGGTTTTCTGATCCACGCCCCTACCTTTAAAAAAATAAAAGTCATCTGTGACCAATAGATGCATATCTGTATTCACAGTCATGTGAAATCCATAGATTAAAGCTTATTGAATTTGTTTTAATTGACTGATTTCCTTATATGAACTGTAACTCAGTAAAATCTTGAAATGGTTGAATGTCGTGTTTATATTTTCGTTCAGTGTGTATGCAATGGCTAGGGCTTGACATGACTGTGGGTATTACACCAGGCAGAACATGTAGATATCCAGAGCAAGAACAGTGAATAAACCTCAGTCTCACACCATATTTTTCAAAAAGTTCATTTCGAAGTTGTTCCAAAGGTCAAATCTACAAGTGTGGAAGGTTAAGTTTAGGCATTAACTCAAATTTGTTAATGTTAGGGCTAAGTTAAGCATTAACTCTGACATCTTAAGGTTAAGCATAACTGGGAATGGTTAAGGTAAGGGTTAAGGTTTGAGATATGCTGAAAACAAAAATCTCAAAAACAACTTTCTATTGCTGGTGTCATGACGTTGCCCTCTTTGGGTACAGCGAGCACCATCCCCCGCTCTCTGCTTCTACAACCAGACTGCTGTGGTCAGAGTGAGGTCGTAAATTCCTAGGGAAGACCCTGCCTCATGGCCAAACAGTATAGAGATAGAGTGAAGTTTCATAGAGAACAAAGGAATTTCTTCCACCTCACAGAACTTGAGGTCCGAACAACGTTTACGTTCCGGAGAAGGTATAAAAGATCGGTGAAGAATCCAGCTACGAACTGGTCCGTTTGTTACAACTTGGGGAAGCTCATGGCAGAAGCTCATGGGGGAAGCTCATATGTGGCCACATTACCATAACACTGTTTATATAATAGCCTCAGATATGAGGTTTACATCTAATTGTTGTATAAGGTGAATGAGTGAGGATGATACTGTTTGTAAAATTGTGTAATGTGATTTTTGGACTGTTTAATGAAGGAAACTCCAGTTCCCTTTTGAGTTTAACTAAATCAGAGGACCGCCCATGAGCCCAGTTAGGGTCAGGCATCCTGGGACAGCCCCTTTTCTGCAATTCCAAATAAAACCCAACTTTGAGAAATTCTCAGTAGACCATGTTTCTCTCAATCACGGGAGGACAAAGGTTGCAGACCATTGTTGAATATTTTAACCATACCACGTGGTGAAACTCTTAGACTATTGATACCGACAGAATAAGAACAATTCTTTGATATTAATTACTAATCTGCAGCTAGGAATTCGGTGTCATTGAATGCGAAGAATGACAACCGCCGAAGCATTCATTCTATAACCAAACAAATGAATGTCACTGTGAACGATCCATCCAAACCACAGAGAGAGAGAGAGAGAAAGAGAGAGAGGACGAAAACTCCAACGGAAACTAACTTTTCAACAGCGATCAAGATGACAATATATATATTGTTTGCAATTGTTTCCAAATGAGTGAGTGTTCATGTGCAAAGGATTAGCATTTAAATTGTTATAATTATGAACTCTGTAGTGACTTCTTAGTTGACCCCCACTTCCCTTTTGTCTAACAAGCCGCCATGCCGGTTTAGCCCACTAGGGCATATCTCCCTATCATTTCTTTTAACCATATTTACTGTGTTTGTGTGTGCACTTCTGTGATTGTTTATTTAGTTAATAAATACATGATTTAAGACAATTGATGTATGGATGACTCACAGTGAAGACTGGGTTCGTGCAGACATTTGGAATGAGACTTGAGGTAAAATAAATAATTCATTAATCAGAAGACTATTGATCAGATATTAAAATATCTGAAAGGTTATATTGGGAAATTATAACTTTGTAATCTGAATATTGTCCTTGGTGCCCCGACATCCTAGTTAATTACAGTTGCATGATTAATCATTAATATTTGATCAAAACTAAGTCTTCAATTTAGTGATAGTAACGACACGACACTGGATTGAACCATGCAACCTTAGACACCAGAGACAGATAGGTACAGCCATCCCCATCCACAACACCCAATCAAAACCGAAACATCTTCAATCTAACAGCGCACACTGTTGCCCCTAGTGGCCGGTTTCCACATCATCACCCGACGTCCTCAGAAATGGATGGACGTCGAATACTGACTCGCTAGATAGTCTGAATGGCCCTCTTTCCTAGGAAAAGTTGCAGTGTTCCTGTTATTGCCCACACTATGAAAATATCTACTCCTTCAGAGTCCTCATTCTCCCCCCTCTCTCTCTCTCTCTCTCTCACTCTCTGAATCATACATTTTTGTTCTCTTCCCCTCACTGGGAGGGAGGTAACAAATAAACCCCTTGCTGTTATGAGAAGCCTGTTGACCACCTTCTCTCCAAGTGGGGGACAGTGCAGTTATACATACAACACCCACAAACGCAACACACATACACAGGAATTTCAGTGTAAACACAGTAAAAAGCTGCACAGGGCTGACCGCAGACTAGGTCCTCTCATTTCCCCCTCTCTCTGAAAACGCTCACTCTCTCTCCTCCTCTCCTCGTCTGCTGTCAGTTTGTTTGAGGAACACATTCCCAAATTCCTGCCCTGACAAACACATCCTGACAGCGCTCCTGTGAAACCACGGAAAAGGCAGCGTTCTGAGCTTACACACACACACACACACATACACTACCGTTCAAAAGTTTTGGGTCACGTAGAAATGTCCTAGCTTTTAAAAGAAAAGCAATTTTTTTGTTCATTAAAATAACATCAAATTGATCAGAAATACAGTGTAGACATTGCTAATGTTGTAAATGACTATGGTAGCTGTATACAACTGATTTGTAATGGAATATCTACATAGGCGTACAGAGGACA